>NC_053433.1:51432106-51732106 GCF_007990345.1 Gossypium hirsutum | reverse complement strand
ATGTGTACATTATTAATACATATGTATCCATATATCACCATGCATTTGTCATTCTTTTCTTTATTTATCATATAAATATCTTTTATAAATAATAAATATCTTTTAATAATTAAATACATGTATTACAATTGTATGTGTTTTTTTTATACACTTGTATCAAATCATATTCACACATTTGTCTTTATTTAATTTATTCATCACATAATATCAATTTAATAATAATAAATGCGTTAATATTTACTTAAATAATAAGTAAACACATACATGTATTACAAATGTATGTACAATATTTATTACACATGTATTTTATTTTTACCATACACTTGTCTTTCTTTTATTTATTTAATAATAATTAATATAATTAGTTTAAAACCTTAATCATATAAAAATCCAATAAAAATCTTAGATTTTATCTAAGTTTGCCGCCTCACCTATAGTAAATTGGCTTAATTGTCATTTTGATCGTTTTTATTTCCTTTTAATCTACAATTAAACTTTCACACTTCTTTCAATTTAATCATTTTTCCTAATTATCCTTAATTTAAGCTAATTCACTTCATTAAACTTTAATTAACCACTCAGTTAACTTCATAAATATTTTTAATAAATATTTACGAGTCCCTTTTTCAAAAATGAACACCCAAAAATATACTTTTTCGATAACCGTAAAGTTTGAGTCATTGCAAAAGGTGGTAAAAATATATAGAAAAATCCTATATAATTTTGATTTTACATGAACGCAAAAGAAAATATAAACCAATATTATTCCAATATTTGGTAGTTCAAATTAGTTCAAAGCTCCAGAAGAGCTAATATATCAATATCTAAAAAGTACAAAATTTGTGATGGTTAATGCATTAGTTTTAAAATATATTCATTATAATGGATATCATATTGAGATTATAAATGAGGAAAAAATTATATTTTATATGAATCAAAAGAGGATTGAGTTATTGATTTATATTTATTACTCATGTTATAAATTGAATTTATCGTGACTATCTTTGTGATCTTCTTTTGTCATAATCTCCACTAAGGGGTTGAAAGCAAAATATTTGATTGTGAAAGATCTACTGAAATTCTAGAATAATGTAAAAGAAAAATGTGAGCAATAGAATATGGTAGTTCTATCTAAAATTCGTTATGGTTGAATGCACCTGAAGTTGCAAATTTTTTAAAACTATAACTTTACAGTAATCAAAATAAGTTCTCAATTAAAATTACGTAGAAAAATATTACTCATGAAAACCTTGCAAGAGAGAACTTATTCAACTTTTCATGATTCAATTATGCTCTTACGGTAGAAATATCATGAAAAAAACTTATTTATGATTGAACAAAAAATTTTCACCATGAAACCTAACCATTCCTTGAAGAGAATATAACAATATGTAATAAAATTCAAAAGACATAATCTTTAACGTGATTGTAGTAAATTGGACTATAATAATAGTTATGGGGGATTGTCGTAATAAATCTTCTCACCACCAGAAGTGGAAAATGAAGAAAGTAAGAAAAGAACAAGAATTTCCAAGAACTTTTTAAGAAGAGAGACAATTTAGTTATGAAGAGACATTGGTTATGCACCTATTGTGCATTTGGAAAATAAGATAAACTCTCAAAGTTTCCTATTGATAGATTTTGATTGGATTCAAAGTCTACTACTGAAGTTTAATTTGCTTGCTTTTTATCGTCAATACTCAACATATAACAAAAAAAAGGTACGTCTTTAAATATTAAATCAACTTGATACACGATTTAAATATTTTGAGATGGTCTTCTTTTTAAGTTTTGATTACTTGCGTTACATATTATTTTAAGCATCTCATTTGTTCGTGAAAATGAATATTAACTGATTTATTTATGTTGCTATAGTAGGTTTTATAATTAAATAATATATTTGGTTAAAACATATTTAGTAGCAAATTTGTGTTAATAAACCAATGAATTTTATGGTTATTCGAATTTGATTTAGTTCAAAGAATTATTAAAAGTAGTAGTTCATACATTCTATATTATTCCATTTGTTAATTATTTAGAGAAATGACATGAGCAGTTGTAAATGAAAAATTCTATGAGCTTGAATGGTTGGATTTTGAATTAAATTTCGTGCATGTTTATGATGATGGTTATGAAAAACAATTACTAGTTTTTCATTACGTCATATTTTTATATGTTTGAGATGTGACGTTTGCTGATATATTTAGTGTAGGCTCATTTCTGCACATGATCTAGGCAGTTATTCTTGGTAGTTAACTGATTATGCAAAACTTTTGTTAAAAGGGTTTTAAAAGTATTTTAAATCAAACTCGAAACCTCTCGCACCCGAAACGAGAATCATACCACTAGACTAAATGCCCTGTATTTGAAGATTTTGGCATATTCCTTGAAGTGAATATTGTATATAATTATTTGGAAATTATATTTATTGACTTAATGGTATTATAGACTTCACATTGATTCAGACATTTCCAGTAGTAGATGCCACAATAGTACTTATATGTGGATACAAAGTAAAAGAAATGATAGTAAAATTATCAATTTGTTACAATTTAGTATAAGTGAAACGCATGTTAAAGTAAACTAGAAGTTTACTGATACAAATGTATTTACTACTTGACATGACCAGATAGACCATCTTAGATCATATATGATGCGAAAATTAATTGAGATTTCATATGAACATTCATTAAAGAACCAGAAGATTTTTTAATTTAAAGAATTCTTATTTGTTGTTTGTTCTCAATGAAAACTGATTGTTAGAAACTCACTAGCTAAAGTTGAAATTTAATGTCTTACATTTTTTAAATGAACATAGGCCCATTCATCCACCATGTAATGCATCTACAAAATAAATCGCGTATGTGTTATCAACTTGCAACTTGTCGTTTGCAAGATTGCTTATTTAAATAATTAATTTCAGATCATGTAATTAAGACAATTCATTTTGCTAATACTGATGAGTTTATATCTCAGTCTTTTATTGATTGAGTTTGAAATTTTTTTTGTAAAAGTTTGTTATTTATGCGCATAATTGTTTAAAGATGTTATTGATTGAACTCCTCTAATTAATGTCTAAACCATACTTATGAGAACTAAACTTCCTCTTTCAACATGAGATTATGTTGATTTACGTGTTGTACGCATCAAGCCAATAAGTTGTAAATGCTCCCCCATTACAATTGGTTTTTGATCAAGAGCTAAATATTTCTCATCTTTGAATTTTTGTATGTGCGTATATGTTCCAATTACTCCACCGCAATGCACAAAGATAAGTGAATCCTCAAAAAAAGTTGGGAATATATATTAATTACAAGTCTCTTTGTATTATTAGATGTTTTAAATGTATTGGATATTTGATTATGACATGATTTGTGATTACCAGTTTGATTCGATAGTTTTCCCAACATTAGGGGGAGAGAAATAATAACTTTTAATGAGTTAAAGGGAGAATAATTTGAACCAAAAGTTCAACAAGGATAACTCATTACAAGTTAACTATCAAATGTATTTACAAGCTTAATCAAAATAACCAAGTGTTGTATACCATCTAATATTTTAATTTTAATCAAAGTCCCAGTAGGACAATTAGTTAGAATAAATAATAGATTGATCAGTTCCAAAGATTAAAATTTTTCTGGATGGTCACATAGTGGAGGCAGGTGCTCCAAAATAGGCCCAAAAATAACTAATAAGTAAAACTCTAGAAGAGATTCAGGTATCTGAAATTGAAAATTAAAATAATGAAAATAAGGGATCTCGATAAGTTATGTCAATTAGAGAAAATGTGGAACAGAATAATAAAAAGTGCTCGACAGTGATTTTGCATGAAATATTATTATTGAAATAATTAAATAATAGGAGGATCTTGAATAAATCTATTGAGAAATATAGATATGAAATAAATTGATTAAAATAAAAAGACACAACTCAAGTACAATTAAAATTCGTGAAGTTTTTGGACCAGTAATCCAAATATCTAAAGGTACAAAGCCAATGAGGGTGCAAATGAAGTACTTTTACAAAAGTGAAATAAAAATATGAAGTTTTTGCTAAGTCCTGACATTGACTATGAAAAGATATAATATTCTTTTGTGGTGGATGCAATAACTTTTAGATATATTATAAAACTAACAGTTCATAAAATATTTAACTTGCTCTGAATGGTTATTGTTACAACCTTTAATGAATCACTATATAGTGTAAAGTTTATGTTAAAATCGTTGAAGGATTTAGAATGCCAGAAGCATATTAAAATTATCAAGAAATTGTTCATATGAATTGAAATAATTTGAGCATATCTAGTAAATTTGACTTAGTGAATAGTAGTTGAAGGAGGATTATAAAATGATCCTGTAACACCCCAAACCCGGCCTAGACGTCATGGTCGAATATGTAATGTCACATTGAAGTGTTTTTCGAAAAACATAATTTCATTGAAAATCCGTTCTATATTAAAACCTCTTTGTGATCTTAACGAAAGTTCAGGATATCTTACTCATTGTTAAGACCCAAATTATTTTAGCAAAATGTGGATCATATTAGATTTTTATTACACTTTAAAACAATGTTTGTTGTGGTAGCTTTCAAAATATGTTGTGTAAACGTGGTGTTTTGGAAAAACATTTGTTTATTATTTGAAAATCTGTAACCTACTACTAACAGATATAAATCAAAGTAAATAAATCCTAAATTAAAATAAAAACTTAAATAGGCCTTATTACAAAACAAATACTCAAATAAAATTACTTATAAATTTAAAGTTAAATATGGAAGCAAATGCGGTTGTGTGGCCACCTTCGAGTCCCTCGCAGCATCGGTCTGCCTAAGGATTACCTGTATAGATAACAGAAAGGGTGAGTTTATGAAAACTCAGTGTGTAATCCCTTAACGACAGCCAGTCATACAGTAGGCATTTACAGTCTGGGCCTAAGCCCGTTTCAGTAACAGTTTAATCTCAGTTAGGGCCTTAGCCTATTACAGTATTAGAATCAGTGTGGGCCTTAGCCCAAAACAGTAGCGATCACAATATAGATATGTAATCAGAAATCCTACCCAACCAGCCTCTACACACCGCTCCGTCCAACCATACACAACATGTGGGGATAAAATCAACCCACCTATCCCTACACACAAAAAATAGAACCGGTTGCGGTACTAAACAGAAATTGCAACAGAGCTGCCAGAACAGTACACTTCCTCCAATCATAATAACCCAACCCCATGCATCACATCATAATATCCTACATGTATGCAACATATAAAAAAATGGCATGCTCAATACAGTCATACATAACATAGGGGCATATCCGTCATTTTACCTCATAGGGGCAAAATAGTCATTTCATCAGATTGGGATCTAGATATACTTATCGACCTAACAGTAGGTCCACAGTTGTGTAACACCCCAAACCCGGCCTGGAAGTTTGGCTCGAATCTGGCATGTCACATTGAAGTGTTTTTCGAAAACCATGTTTCCATTAAAAACCCTTCTAAATAATTAAAAACTTATACCCTTTTTAAACCTTGTTAGAAACCTCAGCTGAATAACATTCTTAACAACTTTGTGAAAATCTTGGCAGTTGCGGAAGCTTGATTTAAAAACAATTGCGGATACGTGATGTTTTGAACAACAGTAGTTGCTTTGGAAAATCGTGTTCTAATACTAGCAATTATAAGAACAATAAGTAAAATTTCAAATTTGAAATCTAGAAAATTACAATGGCTTTACTACAACCCACATAAAACATTTCAAAGTAATAATCAAAACTATAAAATAAACAGTGTGTGTGGCTTCCTCCGAGCCCCTCGCAGCTCTGATCCGTCTAAGGCTGGAAATTACCTGAAAGGTTAATAAACGGGGTGAGTTTAGGAAAACTCAGTATGAAATCCCCCTACTATAAAAAGGAACATTCAGTCATATAAAAGAATTAAAAGTCTGGCCCCAGTCTTACTTACAGTTTCAGTATCAATTGGGCCTTAGCCCACTATAACAGGCAGTACCAGATGAGCTTTAACCCATTACAGAATAAGAAACATTATCAAAACTAGAATCAGAATCAGAATCAGAATCAGAATCAGGTGACAGAATCAGAATCAGAATTAGTATCAGGTAACAGAATCAAAATCAGAATGTGAATGCAATCCCAACCCAATCCAGCCGTATACACCTCCATACCAACGCCACACTCCATGTAGGGAATAGCTCAACCCACCCAGCCCTACACTCCACAGTTGCAGCATTGCTGCTCAGTTATCAGTAAGTTGAGGCAAAGCCTTCAGTACATGGGCAAGCCACTTTCAGTACTTCCTCCATCAATATAATCCATAACCCATGCAACAGATATAAATGTCATGGCATTCAACATAGAGAATCAGAATATCATGCCCATATTTGAATCAAACAATCACAGTCAAGTCATTCATATCACTTGCCCACAAAGGCAAAACAGTCAATTAACACCCTAGGGGCAAAATGGTAATTTTACCCCATAAGGGTATCTCGGTAATTCTACCCTACAGGGGTATTTCGATAATTCTACTCTACAGGGGTATTTCAGTAATTCTACCCTACAAGGGTATTTCGGTAATTCTACCCTACAAGGGTATTTCGGTAATTTCACAAATCAGGGGTATTTTGGTAATTTTACAAACCAGGGGTATTTTGCTAATTTTATTGATCGAGGGTATTTTGGTAATTTTGTAAACCAAGGGTATTTCAGTAATTTTGTAAATCGAGGGTAAAATGGTAATTTGTAAATCGAGGGTAAAATGGTAATTCCGTAAATCGAGGGTAAAATGGTAATTCTGTAAATCGAGGGTAAAATGGTAATTCTATCTTATTTCGGTAATTTTACAAATCGAGGATATTTGGGTAATTTTATAAATCGGGGGTACTTTGGTAATTTTACAAGTTGAGGGTATTTCAGTAATTTGGTAAACTAAAGTATTCTAAACAGGGATAACAATACAAATGGGCCTAAACCCCTTCTCAGCCCAAATGGGCCCACACACTCGTGTGGCCCTTTTTAGCCCAAATCTAGCCACAGATATGAGATTCACCTAGCCTAGCCCAATATTTACTACACAATCAAACAACTTATCCAATTGAGCCCGTAAGCCCATTGGGCCCACATGACCCTTTTCGGCCCATCGCGGCCCGAAATAGCCATCCTACAGCTAGAGTAGTGAGAAATACACACTTGATAGGAGACTGGAGTTAATCCACGCTCTGAGCACTCTTAGCCGACGCCCAACCCAAACGAGCACGCCATACAGCGAAAGGGATCAGCCAAGAAAGGTACATTTACTCTCCTCATGGTTTTCTCTATTTAAAGCCAGCTTCGCATCCACTCTTATGTTAGCTTCCCAATGTGGGATCCTTCCAACATCAGAGTTTAAATTCAACACCAACTCTAGCCGCCCCCTGTTAGCAAAATAAATGCTCTTTGATTGCCATGAGTTTCGAACCCTGGACCTCCTTGCCAACTCTATTACGCCACCTTGCCACTTCACTACAGGCTCTTTTTGTGTCATATTTTATCCCCAATTAATTATAAGGTCTAAAGGCCAAAGTCTAGGTTCCCTTAAAAAAATAGAATAAATTGCAAGAGCCAAGGCTTGAACCCAGGCTCCCATACAACCTTAATTACGCCACTTCCACTAGACCACATTGCTCTTTGTGTCATTTATTTAACACAATAATTTAAAAGGCCATCATCCAAGCATCCAGGTTTTTTTTCACTTAATACCAAAATTTTTGTTAAAGCCCAAGTTTGAACCCAAGATTTTTCCAACACTTCTCAAAGCCATTAACCACTAAAGAAAACATTTAATTGTTTCATTTCATTGCACAATTAAATACCTATATACAACCTCCTTACGGACCCCCACTCAAGGCCCAATACTTCTAGGCCCAAATTCGGGGTGTTACAAGTTGTTTCGGGCGACCTTAACAGTCAAACAGTGAAAATGAGCCCAAAGTTCGCAATTCGGCCTATGTGGGCCCACACACCCGTGTGGCCCACGAAACCCAAAAATTATCTTGGCCGTGTGGACTACACAGCCTGGCCCAATAATCACCACACGTTCGTGTATGGCCCACGAGCCCGTGAGGCCCACACGGCCTATTTCGGCCCAATGTGGCCCAAAGCTACCTAAACCCACAAAATTTCTCGTGGTAGCCTTTATGATCAAATGCCTGCGTTTATGAATTCGGATGACCACACGAGCGAGCGCACACCTGTGTAGCATCAATTTTAATATTTTTTGGCTTTTTTCGATTTATGATTTGGGTAGTGTTTACACACTTGATTGCGAAGATACGCTACTGGCCCAAAGTATTCCAAACCTATCATAATCCAAACTTTGGTTAAACAATTATCAAACGAATTGAAAATAACCCGAGCCAACACTTGTTCAAGAAATTACCTATCACTCACTTTAATCGATCACCCTAGGACAGTTGCAAGAGATCTAATCACAATGCCTTAGGGGTTTCCTGCCCTCCAATAAACCTTATCAACCATCACACAACAGAACAGTTTGAACTAGTTGAACAATCACTTATCGAAACTATAATGTCCAGACTAGAAGGGAAGAATATTCGACCTACACCCACAAGAACCGGGAGTACATAAATGATAGAGGTACAATGGAACACTTGTACCTTTCAAACAACGGCAGCAAAGGGAGATGTTAGATGAAACTATAAGTGCGACAGAAAAGAGAAAATGAGAGAGAAGGAATAACCACATACCTTCACACTTGACTAGCCGAACCAGAACCAAAAGTATAGAAGGAGAGAACAGGATATTCGGCTACAATACTAAGATAAAGAGAAGATAAAAAAGCAAGAAGCAATTGGTCAAGGTAACAATGTGGAAAAGAATGGGCATCAGTTAATACAGAAGACTTGAATGAGGGGAAGAAAAAAAGAAGAGAAGAGGTTCGACTAAAGCAAATCGATTTGAGGAGAGGAAGAAGAAACAAGGGTATTTGGCAATAGGTTGTAGAGGAAGGAAAATAGTGTTTGGTCAAAAAGAGACCACAAAATGCAACACAAGAATACCCTAATGGTCAAGCAACATACGGCCTTAACAAAGAAAAGTAAAGAAGTAATAGAGAACTATTTGGTGGAAACCGCAAAATGGAAAGAATAGACAAAATCGACAATTGAGAGAATGGCTAATTCAGCCAAAATTCCTGTGCACCTACTAGCCAATTTCGGCACACTCTATCACTGTCAAATCCCATATAAACCTCCTAAAATCACTCCACCATTATCTCCTCAACCACCGAATTCAAACTCTACTCAACTAGTAGAGTTTTGGTCAACCTCAACTTCCCACACAGTGGAGCAGCAAAATAAACACACCTTGTGCACAAGAGGACTCGAACTCAAGACCTTTAGTAGGAATGACATGCCACTTACCATTTGACCAGTAGGCCTTTTTTTCCAAGCAACACTCACAATAATTTACAAGCCTACTAACTAAAAGAATGGGTTTGTTACTTAAAAACAAAACTTTGTACAAGCTAAGGCTTGAACCCAAGACTTCTCAGACACTTCTTAGAATACATAAAAACTTAATATCTAGGGATCTACAATTCTACCCCTCTAAAAGAAAATTTTGGCCTCAAAATTTACCTGGTCAAAATAGATGAATGTATTGTTGTCACATCACCTCCTCGGTTTCTTACGTGGCTTCTTTAGAACTGTGATTAGACCAGAGTACCTTAACCAGTGAAATAGACTTTTTTCTCAGGACCTTAACATCACGGTCAGGATCTGAACCAGCTCATCTGCAAAGGTCAGATCTGGTCTAACCTCAACCTCCTCAGTCGAGATAATATGTGTTGGATCAGAGTGGTAATGCCTCAGTGTAGAGACGTGGAACACATCGTGAATCCAGTCCAACTCTGGAGGTAACTCAAGTTGATAGGCCCCAATGATTTATCCTCCAACTATTTGCCCTTAATCTGTTCAATCCACATCGGTTTAACTTGTAGCTCGGCCAACAAGCTACCATCATCAAAAAATCTGAGACGAGTAAACATCGCCCTCAGATCAATCATAGCGTTACGGCTCAGTGTGTCAGCCACCACATTGGCCTTACCAAGATGGTATTCAATTGAATAGTCATAGTCTTTAAGCAGCTCGATCCACCTGCGCTGCCTAAGATTTAACTCCTTCTGAGTGAGGAGATATTTGAGGCTTTTGTGATCTGTGTAAGTGATACACTTCTCACCATATAGGTAATGCCTTCAAATTTTCAATACCAATACCACTGCGGCCAACTACAAGTCATGTGTTGGATAATTCATCTCATGAGTTTTAAGTTGGCGAGATGCATATGCCACCACCTTACTTTCTTGCATCAACACACATCCCAGACTGACATGTGATGCATCACTATAGATAGTGAATTCTTTCCTAGTCTTTAGTTGTATTAATATAGGGATCTCAGTCAAAACTTTCTTAAGTTTCTCAAAACTCTCTTGTTGTGTATCAATCCATTTCAACGACACACTCTTACACAGTAGTTTAGTCAGAGGTGCAGTAACCAATGAAAAACCCTCAACAAAACGTCTATAATACCCTGCCAATCCCAGAAAAATTTGAATCTCAGATACCATTTTAGGTGGCTTCCAATCTAGGTTAACTTCAATTTTTCGAGAATCCATCCTAATCCCTTTAGCAGATACCACATGACCCAGAAATGTTACCTCTTGTAACTAGAATTCACACTTACTGAACTTGGCGTACAGCTGTTTCTCCCTCAGAATTTGCAGAACAACTCAGAGATGTGCATCGTGTTCATCTTCAGTTTTCAAATACACCAGAACATCATCTATAAACACCATTACGAGCCGATCTAGATAGGGCTAGAAAACTCGATTCATCAGATCCATAAAGACCGCTGGTGCATTCGTCCGTGCAAACGGCATCACTAGGAACTCGTAATGACCATAACGAGTCCTAAACGCTGTCTTATAAACATCAGTCTCCTTGACCCTCAGTTGATGGTACCTAGATTAGAGATCTATCTTAGAGAAAATCGAAGCTCTACGAAACTGGTCGAACAGATCATCAATCCTCGGTAAAGGGTACTTATTCTTAATAGTCAATTTATTCAGTTGCCAGTAGTCGAAGAACATTCACTTGTATCTATCCTTCTTCTTCACAAATAAAACTGGTGCTCCCCATGAAGACACACTAGGGCGGATGAACCCTCGATCTATTAATTCTTGAATCAGAGCTTTATACTCCATTAGCTCCTTCGGTGCCATTCTATAAGGGACGATGGACACTGGAGCTGTACTAGGTAGGAGCTCAATCCCAAACTCAACTTCACGGTTTGGAGGCAACCCAGGTAGCTCATCGGGAAATATATCCGGAAAGTCCTTAACTGTTCTAATCTTTTCAATCAAAGAAACCTCAAAATCTGAAATACCAATGTAGGCTAGATACACCTCACAACCCTTACGAACCAATTTCTCGACCCTCAGTGCAGAAATCACATTTGACAGATAATTTTGGTGCTCCCCAGTTACCACTACATCGTCACCCTCCATAGCTTTCAGTACCATCTGATTGGTAGCACAGTCCAAGTTCACTTGATGTTTAACCGAAAGGGAGTTCCATCAAATCCACCAAAAAGATGGTTTCTTGAACCTCCAAAGGTACATCTTTGAATAATTTATTTACCCTCACAGACTATCCTAGTGGACTCAACACAGTTACCTCACTCGCAGTACTTTCAACCATTAAACCCAAGGTCTCAGACAAGTGCATGCTATATAAGAGTGAGTAGATATAATATCCATCAGTGCAGTAAAAGGTACATTATAGATAAAGAACGTACCCATGATAACATCTGGGGCGTCTCCGTCCTCTCGACGACATGCAACGTAAACCAAAGTTGGCTGCCTCACCTCAGTACGACCAGCACCTCTGCCCAGTGCTCCACGACCATGGCCCACACCATTTCCACCTCTGGCCTAACCACGGCCTCTCGATGGCTGCTGACTACCCCTCGATGACTGAACATTACCCATACCAGTAGCTTGCATCTGCTCAGAACTCTGTGGACAATCTTTGATACGGTGCTCCAAAGATCCGCACCTAAAACATGCCCCACTCCTTCTCCAGCACTCGCCCTGATGGCGTCTTCCACAATCAGTACAAGGCTGGAGTCCAGTAACTATCAACAGGGGTCTCAACTCTGACTGGCCCATCAACTCTAGCCTTTTTCTTAGGCCTTATAACTGAACTTGAGGGCTCCCAAATCCTCTTGTTCCTACCTCTGTCCTTCTCAAGGTTCTGGCGCTCAACGCGCTTCACATCTTTGACGGTCTTCGCCTTTTCCACTAATACAACAAAATCTCGCTCCCTCTGTGGAGCTATCAAAACCCTTAAATCATCCCTTAGGTCGTTCTCGAATAGAACAAAAAGCTCATATTCAGTAGCCACTATCCCATGCGCATAACGGCTAAGTCGCAAAAATTTAGCCTCGTATACAGCCACGAATTTATCCCCCTGAATCAAATTCAGAAACTCCTTCCTCTGGGCATCCACATAACTAGCGCCCACATATTTTCCCTCGAAAGTAGTCTTAAAAAATTCCCAGGTCAACTGGTCAAGCTGAGTACCCTCTTTAACTGTAAGTCACCACTGATAGGCTTTATCTCGCAACAGTGACACAGCACCTTTTAGTTTCTGCTCAAGGGTGTAGTCGAGGACATCCATGATCCTCTTTGTGGCCCCAATCCAATATTCAGCCACATTAGGGGCAACTCCAGTGATACCCCTAAAAATCTCAACCCCATTAGACTGGAGTCATTCCGTAACTGACCTACGTCCCATAGTACCAGTATTGGGCCCAGTGACCCATTCTAGAATTCAAAACATAGCTTGGGACAATGCGTCGTCCCCAGTTACATGATCATGAGACCCCGTCTCGGTCACAGGTGAAGCCGATGCCTCACTAGCATCAACGTTAGGCATATGACTAGATGCCACAGACCCAGCCCGAGCACCTCTACTATAACACCCCGAACCCGAGACCGACACCGGAGTCGGACACGAGATGTTAACAAACTTTGAAAAATTTTTCCAGACACTGCCTAGTCTGAGTACTAGTCGCTTCAAAAATCATATCTTGAGTTTCACAACTCGAAAATCAGTTTTGTGATTTTTCCCTGAAACTAGACTCATGTCCCCATCTATGTATTTTTTTCTAGAATTTTTGGTCGGGCCAATTAGTACAGTTTATTAGTCAAAGTCTCCCATGTTACAGGGGTCGACTACACTGACCTTTGCTCATTACGACTTGGATATCTCTCTGCACAGAGCTTCAATACTGATGCCGTTTGTTTCTATGGAAACTAGACTCAGAGAGGAATCCATACATATATGGTATGACTCCTAATTATCTCTGGTCAATTTATAGTGAATTTCCAACGTCGGAACAGGGAATCCAGAAACTGTTCTGGCCCTGTCCCACAAGAACCTGAATATCTCTTACTGTACTGTTCATATGATTGTTTCGTTACTTTCATATGAAAGTAGATTCATCAAGGTTCGATTACATAATTTATTCACTATTTAATTCCACTCCTACGAATTCTTGTGATTTTTCCAATCCACACCACTGCTGCTGTCAGCCTCTGTTTTCAAAGTAAACCTTACCTATTTTCGGGGTTTCATGGACCAACTAGGGCCTTGTCATACATATGCCCACATATGATCATACTTAGCCATTCCAATGGCTGATCATTTGCTCAACACTTCCATTCCAACTATAGTTACATCATGAAACCATTTATACATTCATAAACACGAATGGTCTAATGCCATACTCCACTTCTACAAGCCATTTTCGCATGGCTGTACACTTATACATTTCATAAAGTACTCGAAAGACAACAATGGGTAGTCCTATACATGCCATATCAAAATTCAACCAAAATAGTACCCAAAAGAGCCTTTGATAGTGTGGGCGACTTCGACTTCAAGATCCCGAGTCCGATAGCTGGAGAACCAAAAATCTATAAAACAGAGGAGCAATGTAACGAGTAAGCAATTTATGCTTAGTAAGTTTTGAGCAAGGAATTCCAGCATACACAAAGAATAGCACACATTTAGCTAAACGGAATATTTCATAATACGCAATTTACCGATATCAAACTTGCTTCACAACATTAACAACCCTTATGTACATACACAATAAACTAACTTAGCCGAAGGCCGGTAGCTCGTTTATCAACTGAGCGAACATTTATTTGTAAGGGCTCGATTAAATTCAACACATAAGTAACATATCCCCATATTGGGATGTTTTTCGAGTATTCGCTGGAATTTTACAGCAAGCTCATTCATTACCAAATCACGTACCTTCGGGATTTAACTGGATATAGCTCCTCGTTCAAATGCCTTCGGGACATAGCCCGGTTTTAGTAACTCACACAATGCCTTCGGGACATAACCCGGATTTAACAACTCGCACGAATGCCTTCGGGACTTAACCCGGATTTAGTATCTCGCACAAAGGCCTTCGGGGCTTAACCCGGAATTTGTATCTCGCACAAATGCCTTCGGGGCTTAACCCGGAATTTGTATCTCGCACAAATGCCTTCGGATCTTAGTCTGGATATATTCACTTAGCACAAAGCCTTCGGGACTTAGCCCGGACAGCATTCAATTAATCATGCACCTCTAACAATAATTCATGGCACATTCGTATTTCTTTTTCATTAGCAAAACTCAACACAAGGCACACACCATCCTTGCACATTCGGCTCAATAGCCACTCATAGAGCATGATTTTAATTTGCTTAAAACATGATTTAATCACATCGTAATTTAAGCTCTCTTACTCAAGAACTTACCTCGGGTGTTGTCGAACGATTCCGCTAGCTATTCGACCACTTTTTCCTTCCCTTTATCGGATTTATTTCCCCTTTGCTCTTGAGCTTAATTAAACAAATAAATTGATTTCATCATTTAGGCATCAAAAAGATGAACACAAGGCACTTAGCCCATATTTATACATTAGACATTAAAGTCTCATACATGCAAAAATCATGCATCAACACAACATATTAGCTAATTTCTTTCCCCTTGGCCGAATATGCATGTCTATTTTTGGGGTCGATTTCAACACTTAATACACACATATACACACTAGTAAAGCATCCTCCCCCTTTTCATCAATTTAACACATGCATTGCTCATTAACATGCAAAGTTACATTCGGCCTTAGCACACATCTTGCTAGCCGATTCTTCTCCATTTAGCAACCAATGCACATATGTGCTCACACAAAAATGCTAAAAAGGAGGTTCAAGAATCATCAAGCCATCATCACATGCATCATTAACAAGCTTCATATTTTGCATGCAATGGCATTAACACAACCTCCACCTAGGCCGAATCTTAACTCATCCTCATGCCTCATCACCACAACATCAAACATCAACCAAGAATGATGCATCCATGGTCAAGTGCCATTTCCATCACATAGCAAGATTTAGACCATGGGCTAGGTAGAACTCAAGCTAACAACTAAAACATGCATGCATCTCATGGAACATCATCAAACATACCTTAGCCTAGCTACATGCATGGCCGAATCTCTTCACCTTTCTTCTTCTTTCCTCCTTAAAATTTTTGGCCAAGGATGAACCAAAGGATGAGAAATTTTTTTCTTTGTTTTTCTTTCTAATTTAGGCTAAATGAAGGTGAGAAAGGATGAACACAAATTTTTCTCCTTTCTTCTCTTTAGCTCACGGCAATGGGGGGGCAACCACACATTTTTTTTTCTTTTGTTTCCATTTCTTTATTACCCATACTCCTTATTTTATTCTTCCATTAACAAAACATGTTTCATGACATGTTTTGCCCATCATTCCTTGTCATGGCCGGCCACTACTCATTAGGGGGGAAATTTGACATGCAAGTCCCCCCCTTTGTCCACATGCACTAATAGGTCCTCACACATTGACCTATCACATTTTAAAATTTTCTCACATAAGTCCTATTGACTAAATTCACATGCAATCGACTAAATTGAAGCTTGAAATTTTCACACATTCATAATTACATATTCTAGACAATAAATATCACATTCAACATTTCGGTGACTCGGTTTAGCGGTCCCGAAACCACTTCCCGACTAGGGTCAACTTTGGGCTGTCACAACTCTCCCCCACTTAAGAAATTTTCGTCCCCGAAAATCTTACCAGTAAATAGGTTTGGGTATCATTCTTTCATCGAGCTCTCGGTCTCCCAAGTAGCTTCCTCGATCCCGTGTTTGAGCCATAACACCTTTATTAGCGGAACTCTTTTGTTTCGCAACTCCTTCACTTCACGAGCTAGGATACGCATCGGTTCTTCTTCATAGCTCATGTCGACTTGAATTTCAACCTCTGATGGGCTAATTATGTGCGATGGATCAGATCGATAGCGTCGAAGCATCGAAACATGAAAGACGTCATGAATCTTTTCAAGCTCCGGGGGCAAAATCAATCTATACGCAACCGGACCAACTCGTTCGGAGATTTCGTACGGCCCAATGAATCTCGGGCTCAACTTGCCCTTATGGCCAAACCTGGGTATCTTTTTCCAAGGTGAAACCTTAAGGAACACTTTGTCTCCCACCTGATACTCGATGTCTTTTCGTTTCAAATCCGCGTACGACTTCTGACGATCTGTGGCTACCTTCAGACTTTCACGGATTACCTTTACTTTCCGTTCAGCATCTTTAATCAAATCAACTCCGAAAATTTTACTTTCACTGAGCTCGGTCCAAAACAATGGTGTACGGCATTTACGACCGTACAAAGCCTCGTAAGGTGCCATCTTAATACTTGATTGAAAACTATTGTTGTAAGCGAATTCAATCAAAGGTAAATACCGTTCCCATGAACTACTGAACTCGAGGATGCAACATCTCAACATATCCTCAAGTATCTGAATTATCCGCTCGGATTGACCATCGGTTTAGGGGTGAAAAGCAGTGCTAAAATGCAGCTTGCTACCCAGAGCTTCTTGCAATTTCTTCCAAAATCGTAAGGTGAATCTCGGATCTCTCTCCGACACGATAGAAATAGGTACCCCGTGTAATCTCACAATTTGAGAAACGTACAATTCAGCTAGTTTATCCAATGAAAAATCCATACACACGGGGATAAAGTGAGCCGACTTAGTCAGTCTATCGACAACAACCCAAATCGCATTCTTCTTACTAGTTGACAATGGCAGTCCGGACACAAAGTCCATTGTGACTCGATCCCATTTCCACTCGGGTATCATGATCGGCTGAAGTAATCTTGAAGGCACTTGATGTTCCGCTTTCACTTGTTGACATATTAAACATCTCGAAACAAAGTCGGAGATGTCTCGTTTCATACCATGCCACCAAAATCGACGTTTCAAATCGTTGTACATTTTCGTACTCCCCGGGTGAATTGACATTTGGCTACAATGGGCTTCGTTCAGAATCATCGAAATGAGTTCCGAATTCCTTGGAACACACAAACGATTTCTGAACCTCAAACAATCATCATCATCAATTTGAAACTCCGATTCCTCGTTCGGAACACACTTAGCCCGTTTTGCAACCAATTCATCATCGACTTTCTGGGCTTCACGAATTTGGTGAGTCAATAATGGTTTAGCTTTTAATTCAGCTACCAACACATTGTCTGGTAGAACAGACAAATGCACATTCATCGCTCGTAAAGCAAACAATGACTTCCGGCTTAAGGCGTCCGCAACCACGTTAGCCCTTCCCGGGTGGTAATCAATGACAAGCTCGTAATCTTTCAACAACTCAAGCCAACGTCTTTGTCGCAGATTCAAGTCTCGTTGAGTCATCAAATATTTGAGACTTTTGTGATCCGAAAATGCATGGCACTTCTCACCAAACAAATGATGTCGCCATATTTTCAAAGCAAATACGATAGCGGCTAATTCGAGATCATGGGTCGGATAATTTCTCTCGTGTGACTTCAATTGTCTCGACGCATAGGCCACAACTCGACCGTCTTGCATCAATACGCAACCCAACCCAAGTAGGGATGCGTCACTATAAATGACAAACTCTTTACCCGATTCGGGTTGCACTAAAATTGGAGCTTCAGTCAAGTGAGTTTTCAGTTGATCAAAACTTTTCTGACACTTCTCCGTCCATTCGAACTTAACGTCCTTTTGAAGTAGCTTCGTCATTGGTGTGGCTATCATCGAGAAACCTTTGACAAATCGTCGGTAATAACCGGCGAGCACCAGAAAGCTCCGAACCTCAGTAATATTTCTTGGAGGTTTCCAGTCAAGTATGGCTGAAATTTTGTTCGGGTCAACTCGAATACCCGACGCGGATACCACATGACCCAAGAAGCTAACCCCTCTTAACCAGAACTCACACTTACTGAACTTAGCATATAACTGCTTCTCCCGCAAAATTTGCAGCACTAGCCTCAGATGCTCAGCATGTTCGGTCTCATCTCTTGAATAGACCAAAATGTCATCAATGAACACAACTACGAACCGATCCAAATATGGTCTGAAGATCCGATTCATCAAATCCATAAATACCGCAGGGGCATTAGTGAGCCCAAACGGCATCACTAAGAATTCATAGTGACCATATCTCGTTCTGAAGGTAGTTTTTTTTTTTGGTATGTCCGATTCTCGAATTCGCAACTGATAATAGCCCGATCTCAAATCTATTTTTGAGAACACTGTGGCTCCCTTCAGTTGGTCGAACAAATCATCGATGCGCGGCAACGAATATTTATTCTTTATCGTCACTTTATTCAGTTGACGATAGTCAATACACAACCTCATGGTTCTGTCCTTCTTTTTCACGAACAATACTGGTGCACCCCAAGGTGAGAAGCTTGGTCGCGCAAAACCTCTATCCGTCAATTCTTGCAACTGAGCTTTTAACTCTTTTAACTCGGTTGGTGCCATACGATATGGGGCTATCGAAATCGGCGTAGTCCTAGGTGCAAGCTCAATACCAAACTCTATCTCCCGAACAGGTGGTAAACCCGGCAATTCTTCCGGAAAAACATCCGGGTATTCACAAACCACCGGCACAGATTCGGGTTTCTTTTCTAATTCTTTGTCATCAAGTACATACGCAAGGTATGCTTCGCACCCTTTTCTTACATATTTCTGTGCCAACATTGCTGATATTACAGCTGGCATCCCCTCCAAGTCCGCAGACTCAATTCGGACTACTTCGTTATTTGCGCACCTCAAATCAATAGTCTTGCTCTTGCAATTCACAATCGCATCATGCGCGGTCAACCAATCCAAACCAAGGATAACATCAAATTCATCAAACGGCAAAAGCATCAAGTCCGCCGGAAAACAGGAACCTCGAATTTCCAGGGGACATTTCTCACACACTTTGTCGACAAGCACGTAATGACCCAAGGGATTTGACACTCGAATTACAAACTCAGTAGACTCAATAGGTAAAGTCTTACTGGATGCTAAGGTTTCACATATGTAAGAATGAGTAGAACCGGGGTCAATCAAAGCAATTACTTTAGTATCAAAGAGAGTGAATGTACCGGTAATAACATCAGGCGAAGAAGTATCCTCGCGGGCACGTATAGCATAAGCTCTAGCAGGCGCACGAGCTTCGGATCTGGTTATATCACCTCTAGAACCTCTCTGACCACCACTAGCATTGCCCGTATTTCCAGATGGTCTACCTCGAGCAGTGGTAGCACCCGGTTTCCCACTCTGATTTTCATTCTGTTCAAACAACCTCAGGCAATCTTTAATGAAGTGGTCAACTGATCCGCACTTGTAACAGGAGCGGTCAGGGAATCTACAACTCCCCGAATGCCATTTACTGCAATATCGACATTTCGTTCTATCTCGACGTTCATTCCCAACACTGGCGACCGAAGTGCCTCGTGTATCCACAAGGGGTCGATCACGATCTCGTCTAAAAAGGCCCAAAGTGCCTCTAAACTGGCCCGCATCATCTCGAAATCTCTTCGATGCTTGTTGAAGAGACCTTCTCGAGGATCTTTTACGAAACTCTCCAGTTCCCTCATCAACTCTTTGCTTTTCTTTTCTAGGCTCTTCGGCTTTACAAGCTCGTTCAACAAGTACCACGAACTCTCGTATTTCAAGAACGCCAACGAACATTTTTATATCTTCATTCAGCCCATCCTCGAAGCGTTTACACATAATAGCTTCGGACGAAACACATTCTCGAGCGTATTTGCTAAGTCTAACAAATTTTCGCTCGTAATCAGTAACCGACATGGAGCCTTGCTTAAGCTCAAGAAATTCCTTCCGTTTTTGATCAACAAATCTCTGACTGATATACTTTTTCCGAAACTCAGTTTGGAAAAACTCCCAAGTTACTTGCTCTCGGGGCACAACAGAAGTCAGAGTACTCCACCAATAGTAGGCAGAATCACGTAGCAAGGAGATAGCACACTTTAGGCATTCATCGGGTGTACAAGATAGCTCATTGAGTACCCGAATAGTGTTGTCCAGCCAAAATTCAGCTTGCTCGGCATCATCGCTATCCATAGCCTTAAATTCAGTAGCCCCATGTTTTCGGATTCTGTCAACTGGGGGCTTATTTGACCTTATTTGGTCCGTTACCGGTGGTATTGTAGGTGCGGGGGTAGTATTTGTCGGGAATGGAGGTTGTGGAACAGCCATATTAGTTCGAATGTATTGGTTGAACCAATCATTCATCACGCTATAGAATGCTTGTCTAGCTTCATCATTCGGATTACTAGCATTAGGTTGAGAGTCTGCCGGCACTGTCCCTTGTGCGGGAGCAGGCGCTACACTCTCAAGATCATCAGCTACCTCTCGGTCACGATCGGGATCCATTACTATAAACACATTTACAATTGTCAGAAATCACCACACTATCAAGTAATCACATAAAATGGCATGTATAGCTAGACCCAACACATTACGGTAGTCCTAGAATTGACTAAACCGTAGCTCTGATACCAATTTAATGTAACACCCCGAACCCGAGACCGACACCGGAGTCGGACACGAGATGTTAACAAACTTTGAAAAATTTTTCCAGACACTGCCCAGTCTGAGTACTAGTCGCTTCAAAAATCATATCTTGAGTTTCACAACTCGAAAATCAGTTTTGTGATTTTTCCCTGAAACTAGACTCATGTCCCCATCTATGTATTTTTTTCTAGAATTTTTGGTTGGGCCAATTAGTACAGTTTATTAGTCAAAGTCTCCCATGTTACAGGGGTCGACTACACTGACCTTTGCTCATTACGACTTGGATATCTCTCTGTACAGAGCTTCAATACTGATGCCGTTTGTTTCTATGGAAACTAGACTCAGAGAGGAATCCATACATATATGGTATGACTCCTAATTATCTCTGGTCAATTTATAGTGAATTTCCAACGTCGGAACAGGGAATCCAGAAACTGTTCTGGCCCTGTCCCACAAGAACCTGAATATCTCTTACTGTACTGTTCATATGATTGTTTCGTTACTTTCATATGAAAGTAGATTCATCAAGGTTCGATTACATAATTTATTCACTATTTAATTCCACTCCTACGAATTCTTGTGATTTTTCCAATCCACACCACTGCTGCTGTCAGCCTCTGTTTTCAAAGTAAACCTTACCTATTTTCGGGGTTTCATGGACCAACTAGGGCCTTGTCATACATATGCCCACATATGATCATACTTAGCCATTCCAATGGCTGATCATTTGCTCAACACTTCCATTCCAACTATAGTTACATCATGAAACCATTTATACATTCATAAACACGAATGGTCTAATGCCATACTCCACTTCTACAAGCCATTTTCGCATGGCTGTACACTTATACATTTCATAAAGTACTCGAAAGACAACAATGGGTAGTCCTATACATGCCATATCAAAATTCAACCAAAATAGTACCCAAAAGAGCCTTTGATAGTGTGGGCGACTTCGACTTCAAGATCCCGAGTCCGATAGCTGGAGGACCAAAAATCTATAAAACAGAGGAGCAATGTAACGAGTAAGCAATTTATGCTTAGTAAGTTTTGAGCAAGGAATTCCAGCATACACAAAGAATAGCACACATTTAGCTAAACGGAATATTTCATAATACGCAATTTACCGATATCAAACTTGCTTCACAACATTAACAACCCTTATGTACATACACAATAAACTAACTTAGCCGAAGGCCGGTAGCTCGTTTATCAACTGAGCGAACATTTATTTGTAAGGGCTCGATTAAATTCAACACATACGTAACATATCCCCATATTGGGATGTTTTTCGAGTATTCGCTGGAATTTTACAGCAAGCTCATTCATTACCAAATCACGTACCTTCGGGATTTAACCGGATATAGCTCCTCGTTCAAATGCCTTCGGGACATAGCCCGGTTTTAGTAACTCACACAACGCCTTCGGGACATAACCCGGATTTAACAACTCGCACGAATGCCTTCGGGACTTAACCCGGATTTAGTATCTCGCACAAAGGCCTTCGGGGCTTAACCCGGAATTTGTATCTCGCACAAATGCCTTCGGGGCTTAACCCGGAATTTGTATCTCGCACAAATGCCTTCGGATCTTAGTCCGGATATATTCACTTAGCACAAAGCCTTCGGGACTTAGCCCGGACAGCATTCAATTAATCATGCACCTCTAACAATAATTCATGGCACATTCGTATTTCTTTTTCATTAGCAAAACTCAACACAAGGCACACACCATCCTTGCACATTCGGCTCAATAGCCACTCATAGAGCATGATTTTAATTTGCTTAAAACATGATTTAATCACATCGTAATTTAAGCTCTCTTACTCAAGAACTTACCTCGGGTGTTGTCGAACGATTCCGCTAGCTATTCGACCACTTTTTCCTTCCCTTTATCGGATTTATTTCCCCTTTGCTCTTGAGCTTAATTAAACAAATAAATTGATTTCATCATTTAGGCATCAAAAAGATGAACACAAGGCACTTAGCCCATATTTATACATTAGACATTAAAGTCTCATACATGCAAAAATCATGCATCAACACAACCTATTAGCTAATTTCTTTCCCCTTGGCCGAATATGCATGTCTATTTTTGGGGTCGATTTCAACACTTAATACACACATATACACACTAGTAAAGCATCCTCCCCCTTTTCATCAATTTAACACATGCATTGCTCATTAACATGCAAAGTTACATTCGGCCTTAGCACACATCTTGCTAGCCGATTCTTCTCCATTTAGCAACCAATGCACATATGTGCTCACACAAAAATGCTAAAAAGGAGGTTCAAGAATCATCAAGCCATCATCACATGCATCATTAACAAGCTTCATATTTTGCATGCAATGGCATTAACACAACCTCCACCTAGGCCGAATCTGAACTCATCCTCATGCCTCATCACCACAACATCAAACATCAACCAAGAATGATGCATCCATGGTCAAGTGCCATTTCCATCACATAGCAAGATTTAGACCATGGGCTAGGTAGAACTCAAGCTAACAACTAAAACATGCATGCATCTCATGGAACATCATCAAACATACCTTAGCCTAGCTACATGCATGGCCGAATCTCTTCACCTTTCTTCTTCTTTCCTCCTTAAAATTTTTGGCCAAGGATGAACCAAAGGATGAGAAATTTTTTTCTTTGTTTTTCTTTCTAATTTAGGCTAAATGAAGGTGAGAAAGGATGAACACAAATTTTTCTCCTTTCTTCTCTTTAGCTCACGGCAATGGGGGGCAACCACACATTTTTTTTTTCTTTTGTTTCCATTTCTTTATTACCCATACTCCTTATTTTATTCTTCCATTAACAAAACATGTTTCATGACATGTTTTGCCCATCATTCCTTGTCATGGCCGGCCACTACTCATTAGGGGGGAAATTTGACATGCAAGTCCCCCCCTTTGTCCACATGCACTAATAGGTCCTCACACATTGACCTATCACATTTTAAAATTTTCTCACATAAGTCCTATTGACTAAATTCACATGCAATCGACTAAATCGAAGCTTGAAATTTTCACACATTCATAATTACATATTCTAGACAATAAATATCACATTCAACATTTCGGTGACTCGGTTTAGCGGTCAACCTCAACTTCCTACACGGCAGAGCAACAAAATAAACATCCCTTGTGCACAAGAGGACTCGAACTCAAGACCTTTAGTAGGAATGACACGCCACTTACCCCTTGACCAGCAGGTCATTTCTGTCATGCAACACTCACATTAATTTATATGCATATTAACTAAAAGAATGGGTTTGTTACTTAAAAACAAAACTTTGTACAAGCCAAGGCTTGAACCCAAGACTTCTCAGACACTTCCCAGAACACATAACCACTAAAACAGATACACTGTTGTGTAACACAACACACAAAAATAATTACTTAATATCTGGGGTATTACAGATCCAAAATACCTATTTGTGTTTTTATAGAAGAATCATGATTAAAGTTTGCTATTATTATTGTTGAAACTCCTGAAAATATCAAAATATATTTCCCCCAAAATTTTCCCTCACTGATGACTTTCAAAACAATGTTGATATAAATGTTTAGCTAATACGTTCAAATGGTCATTTGAAAAGTTAATATTCAAGATTGAATACATAGAATATGAGATATTATGTGATGTTTTCATGAGGGGGAAGTAAATACGTGTTGTACTCTTTTTCCCTTAACCAAGGTATTGTTCCATTGAGTTTTCCTGGTAAGGTTTTTAATGAGGCAGCATATTTGTGTATTCTTTTTCTTTCACTAGGAATTTTTTTTCCCACAGGGTTTTTATCTTAGTAAGGTTTTAACGAGACATATTATCTATCAATGGACATCCAAGGGGGAGTGTTATGAATATCTTATTAAGTGGATTTCCATCAAGACCAAGATAAGTTTTGATGTACTTTAAATTCTTATAGTCATTAGAAGTAGATCTCTACTTCATTTATACTTCTTATGCCTATAAATAGAGACTTTGGAGAAGTTTAGTAAATATTTTGATTGATCAATAAAATTTGCTCTCTCATTTGCTCTCCCATTTTCTTTGTTCTTTACTCTTTATATATTTATTTTATAACAATTATATTGGATTTTGTTTTAATAATTTTTGCGAATTGAACAAATTAGTTCAGTTCAAGCGATTTTAGAAAATGAGACATCAAGACCTTGTTTCTGTAAATTGAGACTGTAAATATTTTTATTAAATATTTACGGAGTTACTATATAGGTAGATTGAAGTTTGGTCCGAAAATTTTAGTGATTTTGTTGTTAATTAAGGAAAAATGAATAAATCGTAATAAAACTAAATCGCTATTGATTTTTATTAACTGAATGTTTTAATTAGTGGAACTGGGAGGTTTTATGTTGCAATTAGACCATATCTAATTTTAATTGATGGTTTGTGATGTTTATTTTAATTTTATTAAATTAAAAATTTTAAATTGATATAATAAAATAATTAAAACATAAAAAAATTTAATTAAAATGGTCATCTTTTGGAAACCTTTCTTCCACCGAAATTTAAACAAGAAAACTCCATTTTAGAGCTTAAAGCCTCGGTCACTTTCTTGGTTTTTGCATCGTATGTAAAATTGATCCATTTTTAGTAATTTTTATGTTTTTGAGATTGTTGCAATTAAGTCCAGCTAACCCGTATCTCTATTTTTAAATCTGTTAACGATTTTAGATTTTTTTTTCATTAATGAATCTTAGTTGTTTTTAACTTAAAAAAATTATGGGCTATACTAATATGAATGAAAATTCAACTGGCATAAAAATTTATGAATTTTTGATAAATTTGAATGTTTTGGGTTTAGGGACTAAATTGTATAAAATGTAAAAGTTAAGAGCTAATATGAAAAATTATAATAGGAAGTCATATACACTAAGTTGAATATTATATGAAATTGAGGCTAATAAATTGAAACGAATTACTTTATATATCAAGAACTAGTTGACAATCGAGGAAAATGCAAAGTTGTTTATTAGTCTCTAAACTTTTATTATCGTTGTAATCTAGCCTTGGTAAGTTCATATGGTTTAAATTAGAATAGTTTGTAATATTATATTAACTTGTGAATTATGATTTGTTGAATATTCATATTTATATAATTATATAATGTTGTAATCATAAAGTTAGTTCAATGTGAGAAATGTAATTGAATTGCAAAATATTATACGATTACTTGTATCGAACCCGAATGAACATAAGATAGGATATAATTTGCATGCCAATAGGTTATTAATGCGCGGGGCATGGGTTTGACTTATGATGGGATAGTGATTATGGATTTTTACTGTCCACTGAATTTACCGAAGTCTAGCATTTGTTGCGGACTATAGTGTTATATTTACAGTGATTCTGGTGTGTTACCAGGGGTAGATGTAAAGCCTTTGGGTGCCCAGGTGTGTTCTAGAGGGATGTTAGCCTACAGGCTAGACACATGATGCCTAGGTGTGTTCTCGGTTGGTCAAGCTTGTTTGAGCATTATGGTGTGTTCTGGATGGTTAACCACATATCTGAATCTATTATACCATTCATCGGGCAGGTTTTCAATGGTTATATGATTCATTGTTTAATCTTATAAATGCTTACATGATCTTTTAAATGTATAAAATGAGTTGGTATCGAATGATCTAGTTTTATTGATCAGATTATACAATATGTGTATAAACACAAAGACTCGCCTCTTGAATGGTTGTGGTTGACAAGATTATTGTTTATTAATTGTATTGTGTAATGATATGTGTAACACCCCTAACCCGTATCCTTCGCTAGAGTAGGGTTACGAGGTATTACCGATCAATTCACAATATATAGCATACATTTATCAAACATAAAGCATTCGTTCTCATAAATCATTCAACATAATCATATTATCCCTTATAAGGGCCTACGAGACCTTAATCATGCTTTAGAAGTGGTTCGAGACTAAACTGATAACATATGAAAATTTTGGAAACTTATAAAAAATTTCAATCATATAGGGGTCACACACCCGTGTGAACAGGCTGTGTACCTCACACACCTCCAGACACGCCCGTGTCTCAGGCCGTGTGGAAACAAGGCATACATACTGACTTGGGTAACACGGCCGACCACCGTCTGTGTGTTTAGGCCATGCCAAATCTATTGGGTATAATGACTTATGCAACACGGCCAAGTCACACGCCTGTGTGCTTGGCCGTGTGCCAATTAGGGGGTATACTGACTTGTACCACACGACCAGTCATACACCCGTGTGTGAAACCTTGTGGAGCATACTGACTTCAATTCAATTTCAATACCAGAGGACACATGGCCGTGTAACATGACCGTGTGTCACACATGGTTGAGACACACGCCTGTGTCTCTGCCCGTGTGGACAAAAATAGGCCATTCACAAGGCCAATTTGCCACCCCAACTTCAAAGTACCTACACAAGGCAAAATGGTACCATTTCATTATACAATTAGGCAGCCAAAATTATCAACCAAATGTACAATTCATACCCTTATAATTTCATCTATTCCAATTCTCAAATCACTACCATTTACTAAGCCAAATACATGCCAAAACAATATCAAACAATATGGCTCATTTATCATAATTTACACATACATAACTTACCCTATAAATAAAAAACACAATATCTAAAATCATATCTCATCATGGCATTTCTCAAGCATTTATACTCCACAAATCAATTAACTATTTGAGCAACTATAAAACTATCACCACATTCATACCAAAATAAGCTATCACTCATGGCTATATATACAAACCAAAACATATACATTTACAAGCCATTTCTATTAGCCAAACACACATTGATATTAACATCATTTACAAGTCAAATATCATGGCTATAATCACAACTAAAATACCACATCTAGTCTATACATGCCATACACCACAAATGTATAATCCAAAAGTACCAACTTAGATGTTTGATAGTGTGATGATGTTCTCGACGACTCCTAGATCTGAGCTAGCCGTGAAATCACTATAAAACACGGGAAAAATTAAATAAAGTAAGATATTAAGCTTAGTAAGCTCGTATGAGATAAACTTAATGCAATCACATAAACATAAATCAATATGTAACATTCATTAACTATCAAACCTTTCAAGTACTCATTCGCAAAACTATATACTCACATCATCATTTCTTCGATTCAAATCTAAAATGGTTTATTCACATATCTATACCATCTCATACCAATCTCAATACATTCTCGTCTTTCATTTGTCCATTGAACCATTCAGAATAGAAATCAAATACTTAAGGGTCTCACACGATAAGTACCTATACCGTGGCCTGAAGCCAAATCAAGGTATCTTATCCAAAACACTAATATCATGGCCCAAAGCCAAATCAGTCGATATGCATGGCCCGAAGCCAAATCAATTTATCTCACACTCGAAGTGCTAAATCATGGCTCAAAGCCAACTCAAGGTATCTCTAATGACATGTCACTAGCATCCTAAACTATTTCTAAGGTTTAACCAGGATTCCAACTATCGAATCTTCGTCGAATCATTTCCGAACTGGTCCGTAATCACATAATCACAATTCATGCTTTATCAAAGCACATAAAATAAATTTGAAATAAACTTATAACATATGAAATAAAATTATAACATATGAACTTACCTCGTATTCAGAATTGACGGATCGGGTCGACTACTCGATAACCTTACTTTTTCCCTGATCTAAATCTGAATTCTTTCTTTCTTATTCTAATTGAATTCAAAATTAACTTATTTAATCAACCATTCATTCAATTTAGTCCAAAACATGCATTTAGGCCTATTTGCACATTAGCCCTTAAATTTTTACACTTTTAACAATTTAATCCTTATTTCACATAACACAAAAATTCACATAATTCAACAAAACCCATGCTTGGCCGAATTATATATAGGTCCCTAGCAACCCAAAACTTTCATTTTTTTCGCATTTCAACTACACAATTTGCACATTTCACAATTTAATCCCTATTATGCATTTTCATCAAAAATCACTTTACAAAAAACATGTAAAACTATCATCAAGCTTTCATATTTCATCTTCAAAAACCAAAGAACACATAAACTCATCAATGGAAACTCTTAGAATCTTTAACAGTTTCAAAATTGAAGGTATGGGCTAGCTAGATTGATCTGCAACGATTACAAAAACATAGAAATCATTAAAAATCGAGCAAAAACGGACTTACAATTTGATCTTGAAGTAGCCAAAATTTTCAAGCCCTAACTAGCTTTTCTTCATGTTTCATTCGGTCAAAGATGATGATAAAAGAATAATTTTTATGCTTTGTTTTATTTAATTCATCATTAATTATCAAATTCCAAAAATAATCTTATTATAAAACTATTATAATCACTTAATAGTTGTCCATAATGGTCCAATCATGCAATCATTGGTCTAATTACCACTTAAGGACCTTAAATTTAAGTTTCTTATGCTATTAGATACTTTTAGCTAATAGAAAACAAGTTTTACGCTTTCGTGGTTTAGTCCTTTTTATCAAATTAACCAACCAATCGATAAAATTAGCTCACGAAATTTTCATACATATCAAATAACATGTTTTAAATACTTAAAATATTATTAAAATAATTTTTTAACATCAAATTTTTGGTTTCAAAACCACTGTTCCGATTTGACTAAAAAACGGGCTGTTACAATATGTTTTTTCGGTAAGTTCTATCATTTTAACCATTGAACTTACTAAGCATATAGAAACTTACTCGTGTCATTTCTTCTTTGTAAATATCGTTTTGTATGGAATGGGCGATCAAATCAACCTGAAGATCAATCTATCCAAAAGTCTATCGGTAGATTTTGTCAAGTTTGCCTTTAGATTATATGGCCGATAATAGGTGATTTGTTAATGTTTTGGTTACTTATTACTTGTGGTATTTCTTATACTTGAATGATGTCCTAGTTAGATTTTGGTTCATATGTATATATGTCTTTGGCTTTTGGCTTGTAAAGGTTCATATGTATGTGTTTTGGTCATTTTGATTTATGTTACTTGTGAATGACTAGTCTATGGTAGAAGTAGACATGAATGGTGTGGATGAGTGGTAAGTTTGGCATATGTTTAATGTATGGATATGTGAGTTTTGAATGCAATTTGGTTTGATAATTGAGTTGTGATATCAATGTGGGCACATTGGTTAGATACTTAGGTTGAATGTTTTGGTATGTTTTAAGTTTTTTTGAATGTGCTTGAAGGCTTATAAATATGTGGTTTTGGTTTGGCTTGGCACCTAAAAAATTGGCAGTGTTTTGGCTTGTTTTAGTAGCTATTTAAGGTGCACACGACCCGGGATATGAGCAGTCACACGGCCGTGTGTCTTCTTGATTTTTAGGTGTAGGTTTGTCTACACGATCACCGAGATTTATATGGCCTGAGGACATGGTTGTGTTACCTCATTCCAAATACTCACATGGTCTGGGACATGGCTTGCAACACAGCCGTGTGACCCTATTTTGATTAGTATAATGGGCGGGCACACTGGCTGCAACATGGTTGTATGACCCTTACTTTGAATTGTATATAGTTTGTCCATACGGTCTGGGCTTTGTCGCACGGTTATGTGACCTCTGTTTCCAAAATTTTCATATTTTTCTAATTTTTTTTGTTTTATTTCAAATTAGTCCTTGATTATTCTCAAATTATTTTTAAGGCCCTGTAAGCTCAATTTAAGGCTTAAAAGTGCATATATGCTATGCTTAAAATTAATATTTGAATGGTTGTGATGTAATTTGATTGAATGTGTGCCGTAATACTCTATACCCCTAATTCGGTAACGGAAACGAGTTAGGGGTGTTATAGAAATAAAGTCTGCTAAGACAGTAAACACGGAATTAAGATAGCCTGCTGGAACAATAAACATAGAATAGAGTCCATCGGGATAGTAAACACGGAAGAAAGAGTCCACCTGGACAGTAGCCATGTTGTGTTATGTTTATGGTGTAAACCGAGACCGAATCTTTCTTTTCATCTCATTTGATTAATATTTGATACTATGTAGTATTCTAGTAATTATTTGCATGCTTAGGGGAATGTATGTAAATGACTGCAATATTATATATATTTGTTATATTGTTATTATTTTTTGCCAAGGTTGTGGTTTCTAGGAAATAGACTGTGGATTATTATCTCCTTGTAGGACTATTTTTATTTATAAAATTCTTGTGAGCCGAAAATGAACATAGGACATAAATGTAATTTTTCCAAAAAGGAATCCATGACAAGGAGAAGATGGAGCGATGGTGGTCAAATACATAAGGAATATCTTATAACGAAAAACTATGTTTTTTTTTTGTTTTTCATTTATTTTCTAGAAATAGAACTATAGAAACCTTGGTTGACAATTTTATTTTGTTACCCATCTCTTTATATATTTGTTTAATAATTTTTATGATATAATTGTGATATATATGTATGAGATGATCCATTGTTGATCTATTAAAGATAAGAAGTGTGGTAATAAGAAAATAGATGTGTTGTATTATTCTATTCACTTATTTAGGTTTTTCAATTATTGAAAGAAATGTGGTACTCATAAGGTGCACGTCTAGGATTCGATCTGGCAAGAAAAGGTTTGGCTTTAAAGTTGTCAAATATAACTCACCTCCCTTTTCTGGTAACCTACCTAGTACACAGTTTACACACACCTTTTCAGTTCTTCCCTTAAAAGAAAAACTGTAGAGAATCAAAATTGTTTGATTGACTCTTGTGAATAATTGAATGTGAATATTATTAAATTGCTCTAGCATGTCATGCATATATGTGATAAGCATGCCATGTAGTTTAGGAAAGAATGTCACATGTACTTATTATGCATATATTTATCATACATGATTAAAATCGAAAATTATAAAAACCTTGCATATTTTTTACAATATTGAGTAGGAGAAGGTCCCTAAACAAGGCCTACAACATCGCACTACATTACAATAGGATTACTATGTAGATTTCACTAAGTAGATTTTCTAAAAGTAAGAATAATTCTCTTATGATCAAATGATAATTGGACTGGACCTTGTGGTAGGCATTATCATGTGATAGGTAAGAAATTATATCTTCTGAAGAGGACAACTAATCAAATCACACTACTCAGTGAGATTGTCCCATGATGACTCATTTGAGGTTCATGATACGATAGGTGTTGAGTTGATGGTTTTACACTCAATATCTTCTAATTAAGTAACTTTCTATGGAGCTCTACTTAAGTTAAAATGATGGTCAAATGTCACACAATTATTAGTACATGTGAATGCATAAGAAATTAAGTTCATGTACTAATTGGATGGAACTCCATGTTCTTATTAGTTGATCATGATCACCCCATGATGGCTTGATTCAATAAGTGTGGGAATTGTCATTGTAACGACTTACAAATGTTTTCAAGGTTTAATGAAGATGCATGCATCATCTTAATGCATATTGTAATGTTACAAAACATTTTTAAAGATTTTCTTAATACAAAGATATTAATGTATGAATATTTTTATTTTTAGTTCAAAAATGGAACCAACTCCCTTGTTGAACATACTCAGTGAAAACAAATTGAAATGAAACAACTATAAGGAATGGAAAAGGAACATGATAATTATCCTAAGCTGTGAGAAACTTAAAATAGTCCTTGATACTAAGTGCCCTCCAGCCATTCAAGCTGAGCCTAGAAAATGCTGGGAAGTGTCTAACTAGATATCTCGTTGATATATGCTGGTAATTGTGCCCAGCATTCTGTATAAGAAATTGGAGAGCTGTGAGACGACTAAAGTGATTATAGATAATCTAGAAGGCATGTTCAAAGGCCAAGTTGCCTTGGCTCAATAGTCTACTATAACTAGCTCAATGAATGCCCAGCAAAAGGCTGGCACTCCAATCAAAGACCATATGGTCACCTTTATGGGCTACTGTGTCGAGGCCACAGACAATGAGGTCAATTTGGACCAAAACACCCAAATAGAGATGGTGTTCAAAATCTTTTTCAAGGCTTTTGCCGATTTTTAAGTCACATATAACCTTAGCAACAAACATTTGACGCTTACACAACTCATAAAGGGGTTACAATCCTATGATTTGATGTTGAACAATGGTCATCTGGTCCGAAGAGCATAATTAAATATAGTCATCACTTCTTCCTCAAAAGGGAATGGAAAAGTGCGCTAAGAAAGGCAAGGCTAAGGTCTCTAGCCCACCACAAGTGGAAAGGAATAGAACCAGAAATCCAAAAGACTTATCTAAGAGAACCAGAAATCCAAAAGACTTATCTAAGTCTAAATGCCTTTTTTGCAGCCAGAAAGGGCACTTTAAGGCAAATTGTAAAGAGTAGGAAAGAATACCTACCTACCAAAGGCAAAGGTATGAAACTCTTGATGATAGAAGCTTGTTTGGAAGACTAAATAGACCACTGAGTCATTGATTCGAAAGCCACTAATCATGTTTGTGTTTCTTTGTAGGGGTTTAAGGAGACGAAAGATCTTAGAGATAACAGGTTATCATTGTGGATGGGGAATGGGACAAATGTAGCAGCTGTAACAGTGGGAGATATACATCTTTATTTTGATAATTTTAGGAAGATTATTTTAAAAGATGTTTTCTATGTACCAAGTTTCAAAAGAAACTTAATTTTCGTTGCATGTTTATATAAAGACGGTTTGAGCATGACTTTTAATAATGGAATTGCAATATTTAGAAATTGCAATCTTATTTGTAATGGAAGGATATCAAATAATCTTTATTTTATTAAACAAAAGATTTACACACTGTTTCAGACTGAAATATCAAATAAAAGACTTAAAACTTCTCACTCTAATGAGACGTACATTTGGCATTTGAGACATTGGCCATATTAACCAAGAAAGAATCACTAGACTTGTGAAAGACAACATCTTAAGTTCGCTTAAATAAGTTGGTCTTCCACAAAGTGAATCTTGCTTGGAAGGTAAGATGACTAAGTGATCTTTTAATGCAAAAGGAACGAGGGTCAGAAAACCCTTAGAACTTGGGCACACTGACGTATGTGGCCCTATGAGCGTTATTGCAAGATGTGGTTATGAGTATTATGTAACCTTTATTGATGACTATTCCAAATATAGGTATGTATACCTAACACATCGCAAAGAGTGAAACCTTTGATAAATTCAAAGTGTTTCATGTTGAAGTGAAGAAATAACTAGGTTTACCCATAAAGGCACTTCAGTCTAATTGAGGTGGGGAATATTTATCTGATGAGTTATTAGGGTAACTCATAGAGAATGTGATTTTATCCTAATTAACCGCAATGGACACTCCACAATAGAATGGCATTGCAGAGAGAAGAAATCAAACATTGTTAGACATGGTACGTTTGATTTTTAGTTATTCGAAGCTACCAATCTCTTTTTGGGGATACATTGTACAAACGGCTTGTTAAATTCTAAATGATATGCCAACTAAGATAGTATCAAAAACCCCATACGAATTGTAGCATGGCAGGAAACTGAATCTTAATCATTTTAAGATTTAGGGATGCTCGGCCTACGTATTAGATAAAGATGCAAGGAAGTTGGACTCACAAATAGAATAGTGCAAGTTTGTAGGATATCTAAAGGGAACAAATGGTGGTTTGTTTTATAACTTGAAAGGGTAAACTATTATAGTCTCAACTCATGCTACTTTCCTTACAAAAATTTACATGAATTACTTTAAACCTCGAAATAAAAAGGTACTCAGGAAGCTTTTAGGAAATATACAAAACCCTATGAGACCGGTTCCAAAACCAACTCCTATTAGTCGACCTGTAAATTATCAGCAACATAGAGAGCCTCGTTATAGTAGAAGGGTCTCTTGTAGGCCTAAGTTCTTCCAATCTAGCAGAAGTGTTTTTAACACTAAGTCTATCGAACAGGTAGATGTTGATCCACTCATATATGACAAAGCGAAGCAGAGTGCTGATTCCATGCTCAGGAAATAGCTATGTAAGCTAAGATGGACTTTATGTATTCCAACTCAGTGTGAGAACTTATAGACTTACCAGAAAGCATAAAACCCATAAGGTGTAAGTGGATCTGCAAGAGGATAAGAAATGTGGATAGAAAAGTGGAAACTTATAAGGCCAGACTTGTAGCAAAAGGTTATACTTAGAAAGAAGGCATTGATTACGAAGAAACCTTCTCTTCGGTTGCCATGCTTAAGTCAATCTGAATATTACTATCCATTGTTGTGGCTCTCAATTATGAGATATGGCTAATGGTTGTCAAGCTAGTGTTTTTGAACAACTATCATGAAGAGTAGGCATCTACATGAAGCAACTCATCAGATATATAGCTAAAGGAAATGAGCATAAATTTTATAAACTGTTTAAATCCATATATAGACTTAAGAAAGTGCCTTGCTCTTAGAATCAAATATTCAATCAAGCAATCAAGACTTTTTTATTTGAGCAAAACATAGATGAACTTTATATTTATAAACGCTTAAGGGATGGAAAGGTTATTTTCTCATTCTATGTGTCGATGATATTCTACTCATTGGGAATGATGTAGGGACATTTTCATTGATTAAACTGTGGTTAACCCAACAATTTAGCATGAAAAGCGTAAGAAAAGATAATTTTGTTCTAGATATTTGAATCTTGAGGGACCGAAAGAACAAAGTGATAGCATTGTCTCATGCTTCGTACATAGACAAGATATTAGAGCATTATTCAATGACGAAATTGAAGAAGGGAAATCAACCTTTCATATTGGAATTTCATCTCTCTTTAGAGAATTGTACTAAGATAGCGGAAGAAAGAGAGAACATGGGAAAGGTTCCTTACGCTTTGGAAATAGAAAGTCTTAGGAAGTCTCATGTATGCAATGTTATGCACACGCCAGATATCTATTTTGTATGGGGTTGGTAAGTCGATATCAGGCGAATCTAAGACCAATACACTGGCAAGAAGTTAAGCATATACTCAAGTATTTAAGGAGAACGAGGGATTATAAGCCTATGTATTCTGGAAGAGATCTCACTCCTATCGAATATACATATTCTAACTTCCAAATGTGTCAAGATTCAAGGAAATCGACATCGGGCTATGTTTTTGTCGTAGGTGGAAGGTCCATTGTGTGAGTAAGTGTGGAGAGGTTTCCACTGCTAACTTCATTATAGAGGGTCGAATATGAGGTATGGAAAAGCTATGGCACTATAATAGTGTGGATATTATTAAACCTAAATAAATCACATAAGGATAAAACACATAAGAGAGACGGTAGTGTTTGACAGAATGGTAGACGTAGTCAAAGACCGGTTATGATAACAAACCTCAGGGATTTGTTGGGCCAAGACACTAATAGCAGAGAGCTCTTTAGGAAACATATGGAGGGGCATAAGAATGTGAAACATGACTTATCTACTTCACTAGGGCAAGTGGAAAACTGTTAGATCGAGTGCCCTAAGTGTAGTATTTTCATCAATATACACTTGTAATTTGTTTTCAAAAAGATTGCTTAATAAAAAAAATCCATTAATCAAATTAATATATATTGTATAAAATTATCCTCAAATGGTTTTTGCACACAAAGCAAAATGGAAGGAAATGTTGATCATTGGTTGTCTAAATGTTTGACTAATAAAAAGTGATATTACGTGGTTGGATAGTAGTACGAAAAGACAGCTTGTATTAGCACACAAACCTGAATATGTCATTAGTCTAATAAGAAAAGATAAACCCAATTAAAAGACTAATATGTCATCTATCAAGTCCAATTAGGGAGATGCCTTGTCTTATGCATCGGGGCAAATGACGCCTAAAAGATAGAGACATAGATGTGACTAACTAGACTAACAGTACATCGAATAGGACCCAAGCAGAATAGATCCAAAATTTTTTTATTGATTTATTCACTTGTGATGTTCATAGTGTAGCATACCTAAATCCTGAATGGATGGTGGACTATGTTTGCGTGACTCGTACACTTTAATGTAAGTAGAAGCTTGAGTTTAAATAAATTAGGAACTGAAAGTTGGTGCGTTGGGTGAACGACTTCTGTAGTATGTAGCATCAATCAAAACAGTGGAATTCATAGCCTAAAACATGGGTAAATGATATCCTCTCATTGGCATTACACGGTTGATGAAAAGTAAACGTGGCCATGGGTTGTCCATCTTTGTGATGGATGACTTGATCGCTATTTGATAGTGATTGACTTTTCATGAAGGAAGATGTAATTATTACCATGAGATAAAATAGAATCAAATTGAGAGAAGATATTATCCCAAAGATATCAAGGATATCTTATGAGAGTAACACACTAATGACAAGGTCATTGGACGAGCACTGATTAGTTGCTTTCGCAATGGTATGTTGTTAGGGAGAACTCAGTCACAATACTACAGTGGAATGACTTCGTGACTAAATGAGTTTATAATTAATAGGAAAAATGCTGAAACTTAATTATAAATAATTTGATCCTCAACTACATTTGTCCAATCAGTTTTTCCTCTAACTCGTTGAAACCAGAAATGAATTGTGTGACAGCCCAAAGTTGACCCTAGTCGGGAAGTGGTTTCGGGACCGCTAAACCGAGTCACCGAAATGTTTGAATGTGATACTTATTGTGTAGAATATGTAATTATGAATGTGTGAAAATTTCAAGCTTCAATTTGGTTGATTTCATGTGAATTTAGTCAATAGGACTTATGTGAGAAAATTTTAAAATGTGATAGGTCAATGGGTGAGGACCTATTAGTGCATGTGGACAAAGGGGGGACTTGCATGTCAAATTCCCCCCTAATGAGTAGTGGCCGGCCATGACAAGGAAGGATGGGCAAAACATGTCATGAAACATGTTTTGTTAGTGGAAGAATAAAATAAGGAGTATGGGTAATAAAGAAATGGAAAACAAAAGAAAAAAAAATGTGTGTGTAGTGTTTGTCCCCCCATTGCCGTGAGCTAAAGAAGAGAAAGGGGGGGAATTTTGTTCATCCTTTTCTCATCTTCATGCTTGCCAAAAACTAGAAAGAAAAACAAAGAAAAATTTTCTCATCCTTTGGTTCATCCTTGGCCAAAAATTTTAAGGAGGAAAGAAGAAGAAAGGTGAAGAGATTCGGCCATGCATGTAGCTAGGCTAAGGTAAGTTTGATGATGTTCCATGAGAGGCATGCATGTTTTAGTTGTTAGCTTGAGTTCTACCTAACCCATGGTCTAAATCTTGCTATGTGATGGAAATGGCACTTGACCATGGATGAATCATTCTTGGTTAATGTTTGATGTTGTGGTGATGAGGCATGAGGATGAGTTAAGATTCGGCCTAGGTGGAGATTGTGTTAATGCCATTGCATGCAAAATATGAAGCTTGTTAATGATGCATGTGATGATGGCTTGATGATTCTTGAACCTCCTTTTTAGCATTTTTTTTGTGTGAGCACATATGTGCATTGGTTGCTAAATGGAGAAGAATCGGCTAGCAAGATGTGTGCTAAGGCCGAATGTAACTTTGCATGTTAATGAGCAATGCATGTGTTAAATTGATGAAAAGGGGGAGGATGCTTTACTAGTGTGTATATGTGTGTATTAAGTGTTGAAATCGACCCCAAAAATGGACATGCATATTCGGCCAAGGGCAAAGAAATTAGCTAATATGTTGTGTTGATGCATGATTTTTGCATGTATGAGACTTTAATGTCTAATGTATAAATATGGGCTAAGTGCCTTGTGTTCATCTTTTGATGCCTAAATGATGAAATCAATTTATTTGTTTGATTAAGCTCAAGAGCAAAGGGGAAATAAAACCGATAAAGGGAAGGAAAAAGTGGTTGAATAGCTAGCGGAATCGTTCGACAACACCCGAGGTAAGTTCTTGAGTAAGAGAGCTTAAATTTCGATGTGATTAAATCATGCTCTATGTGTGGCTATTAAGCCGAATGTGCAAGGACAATATGTGCCTTATGTTTGAAGTTTCGTAAACGAAAATGAAATATGAATGTACCATGAATTATTGTTAGATGTGCATGATTAATTGAATGCTGTCCGGGCTAAGTCCCGAAGGCTTTGTGCTAATCGAATATATCCGGACTAAGATCCGAAGGCCTTTGTGCGAGATACTAAATCCGGGTTAAGTCCCGAGGGCATTCGTGCGAGTTATTAAAGCCGGGTTAAGTCCCGAAGGCATTCGTGCGAGTTGTTAAATTCGGGTTACGTCCCGAAGGCATGGTGTGAGTTACTAAAACCGGGCTATGTCCCGAAGGCATTTGAACGAGGAGCTATATCCGGTTAAATCCCGAAGGTACGTGATTTGGTAATGAATGAACTTGCTGTAAAATTCCAGCGAATACTCGAAAAACATCCCAATATGGGGATATGTTACGTATGTGTTGAATTAAATCGAGCCCTTACAAATAAATGTTCGCTCAGTTGATAAACGAGCTATCGGCCTTCGGCTAAGTTAGTCTATTGTGTATGTGCATAAGGGTTGTTAATGTTGCGAAGCAAGTTTAATATCGATAAATTGCGTATTATGAAATATTCCGTTTAGCTAAATGTGTGATATTCTTGTTTATGCTGGAATTCCTTGCTCAAACTTACTAAGCATAAATTGCTTACTCGTTACATTGCTCCTCTGTTTTATAGATTTTTGGTTCTCCAGCTATCGGACTCGGGATCTTGAAGTCGAAGTCGCCCACACTATCAAAGGCTCTTTTGGGTACTATTTTGGTTGAATTTTGTTATGGCATGTATAGGACTACCCATTGTTGTCTTTCGAGTACTTTATGAAATGTATAAGTGTACAGCCATGCGAAAATGGCTTGTAGAAGTGGAGTATGGCATTAGACCATTCGTATTTATGAATGTATAGATGGTTTCATGATGTAACTATGTTGGAATGGAAGTGTTGAGCAAATGATCAGCCACTAGAATGGCTAAGTATGACCATATGTGGGCTTATGTATGACAAGGCCCTAGTTGGTCCATGAAACCCCAAATTAGGTAAGGTTCACTTTGAAAACAGAAGCTGATAGCAGCAGTGGTGTGGATTGGAAAAATCACAAGAATTCGTAGGAGTGGAGTTAAATAGTGAATAAATTATGTAATCGAACCTTGATGAATCTACTTTCATATGGAAGTAACGAAACAATTATAGGAACAGTACAGAGAGAGATATTCGGGTTCTTGTGGAACAGGGCCAGAACAGTTTCTGGATTCACTGTTCCGCCTTTGGAAATTCACTATAAATTGACCAGAGATAATTATGGGTCATACCATATATGTATGGATTCCTCTCTGAGTCTAGTTTCCATAGAAACAAACGGCATCAGTATTGAAGCTCTGTGCAGAGAGATATCCCAGTCGTAATGGGAAAAGGTCAGTGTAGTCGACCCCTGTAACATGGGAGACTTTGACTAATAAACTGTACTAATTGGCCTGACCAAAAATTCTAGAAAAAAATCCATAGGTGGGGACATGAGTCTAGTTTCAGGGAAAAATCACAAAACTGATTTTTGAGTTGTGAAACTCAAGATATGATTTTTGAAGCGACTAGTACTCAGACTGGGCAGTGTCTGAAAAAAATTTTTTTTCAAAGTTTGTTAACATCTCGTGTCCGACTCCGGTGTCGGTCTCGGGTTCGGGGTGTTACAAATTGTGTGTTTGAATAGAAATGAATGTAATGAATAAGAAAAGACAAATAGGCAACATTCAGGAATGATTGTGGTTTTCTCCGAAATGGAGAAATGGAATCATTAGGAAATAAATGTAGGTTTCCAAAAAAGGAAATGGAAATGATCCATTTACAATCCTATATGGATTACTTAAAACATGATCGAAAGAATGAGCTTATGTTTTTGGACTATTTTGAAGCCCAAAAATGAAAATAAATTATTTAGCCATAGTGAACATGTTGTGTTGTGAAATATTGAACATATTTTCTTGAAATTTTACCAAAGGCAAAATCATCAAAATTTTGTTGTGGGTAAAATTGGGATGAGAAAATTGTTTTATATATAAATATTAGAGTTTATTTTGGGAAATAGAAAAATTGAATCGAGTTTGATCACATTACAGAGTATTAGGTCAAAAGGCCAATGAGGTACTCATAATTGGACCCGATGTGAGAGAACCCCAAAAACCCTTTGGACATGAAGAAGGAGGAAACCCTAGTAGGAATACTAGGGTGTGCCGTCCACCCTAGTCTTATTCTAATTAGGATGTTGTTTTTCTATTTGAAATAAACCACTACAACTCAACAAGGATTCCACCTTCTTTTCCCAAAAATATATGGCACGATAAAACTATTAACACAATTTTGAAAGGTTGTTATTATGTTGGAAAATAGAGAAAATTTATTCTCAACTATTACATATATTTTTTTCGGGATAACAATTCTGCCAGTTTCTATTAAGAAGAGAGAATTTTTGTTTTCACTCCCAAAAGAGAGAACTTTTTCTAGTTCTGTGTTTCAATTCAATTGGTTTGAGCCTAGAGTTGAAGCAATTCATGGCACGAGAATAACGGAGAAGATCATTTGCTTGAAAGTCGAGAGCAACGAATGTTCACTAAGCTAAAAAAGTATGAATTAAATTAAGGTTTATTGCTATAAATATCACAAACTAGATCGGTCTTTAAAAGTTTAATTTTTCACTATGCAAGATTTTCAAACCAGATTTTTTCCAACAGTTACCTCTAAGGAGTCGAGGTCAAAATAGGGTTGGTAATGTTGATGTGATTGGTAATCTCAGTTAAGGTCAGCAAGTAGCCAGCTTCTATTTATACAGCTAGGCATCGAGAGGACTGTGACACATTTGACGTCATTAAAGGTAATTTTACGATCCATTCTGTTCAGTACTTTCCTACGATTGATATTGGTTCTACTGGGAATTGGGGTAGAGAAAATTGGTGTAAAATGTTACTATAATTGGAAATTTGGGATAGTCTGTGGTAGTAAGTAAAATCTATAGAAGATGTCCATTGGAGGTTTAAGGTGAAGTATTTTTGGCATATCTAATGAAGTTGCCTTTTGGAGAATTTGATCTAACTCTGGGGATTGTAAACCCTTAAACTAGGCCTACACGTTACGACCCAACCTAAGCAATTACATGGGCCATAGATATGGCGAAAACATTAGTTGAAGTGAATTCATTCATCTTTGAAAACATGTGTTATTATTTCTCTTTAAAAAATGATAAGTTTAACCAAAAATTTGGTAGAAATCCTTTGTCATTATTTGGAAAATAAGTTAGTGATCTTTAAATTCAAATTTGATAAAACGAGTTTGCAAAAATAGTTTTTTCTTTAATTGTTCAAAACTTTATTTATTAGCAAAAAAATCCAATTTATTAAATTCATAAGTATACTCCATGCATAATGACCAATGTTAAAAATCCCATGCCACAGTACCATAATTTAATATGAAAAGTCCCAAATAGAGATAAAGTCCATAAACATCCAAATCATAAATAAAAGTCCATATGTTTATTTAAAAACATTTTCAAGAGCACCACTGATGATCACATCCAAGTCCTAACCATGAGGATTATCTAAAACACAAGTAAAGTGGGTGAGCTTTAAAGAGCCCAATGTAAGATCAACACAAATATATATTCACATAAGTATCAAAACATAAATCTCAACATATTGATCATCATAACATTCATAAATTTTAACACTGTTACTTATGCATGAACTTACCAATGCATATTTTAAAAACGATGTACATTTTTTAAAATTTCCTACCATCTCTGCTACGCACCAATATCAAGTTCCCCAGAACTCGTCCATCTGAAAAACCATTTGTGGATAAGCCATCACTAATTTGCAGATAAACTGCCACTAATAACACTTTAAGGACAACCACATATGTAGATATACTGCCATTAAAACACTTTGTGGACAAGCCACCACTAATTTGCAGATAAACTGCCACATACTTTCAACTTTCAAAAAACCCACCCCATGCATATGATATGGCAATTTCACTTTTTAATACATATGAATCACTTTTACACTTAGACATGGGAACATGCTCACATGCTCACATATCACTTAATAATCACTTTCACATGCTTTAACATGCTCTTCATATTAGATAATGGATCTTAATATTAACATACACATATACAGATATCACATATTTAAATCATCAAACGTATCATATAAGTCATGCATCACATAACATGAGGATGAGACCTACACAAACATCTTTATCACAGTTATAATCATAACATATATCATATGTTTCATAGAATTACTCGGTTAGAGTCACTTACTTGTGTTCCCCTTGATGAGTTTTTCAACTTCTCTTTCAATATTTAGTGTACTCACAATTAATTATAATTAATTTATTTATATAACAAAATAAAACACATCACACATAACTAATAGTATTGAACCCACACCTTTTTCATAAATTTAATATGCCACAATCCCCTAGTAGTGATTTCGCTTAGATCTAAACCCGAAAGATTTATCTAAACACGCAAATAATCTTTATTGGTTAGGATCCATTATGAGTGTTATACCTAATAGAAATAAATCATTTAAGTCTCGCTGATAAACTTACCCTTGATCTAACACTCAAATCCAACACCTTTACTCCCAATGTTAATGATTTCCCGAGTCGTTATCATTTGGTCCTTCAAAAGACATAGGGACAAGGGTGTTAACACATGAATGACATATATATATATACTTAGCACCATTCAGTTTAAGAGAAAAATAGAGAGAAGGGAATGATGCCAAAATTACTCGGGTACTTACTCTACTCGATTAACAGACGAGGCCGATGGTTCGACTTGGTGAAGGAATGAAGAAGTTTAGTGATCTACAAGAATAATTTGATCAGTGATTCTAAAATACAAAGTAAGGAATTCAAGTAGGAGAGTGCAGTAGGTTTGATCATTAGAGGAGACGAAAGAGTCTAAAAGAAAAGAAGAAAACTCAACCACCGGTAGAGATGGCAACGACGATCTGACGACCAGAGGAGCGATGGTCCTGGGAAGGGAGTAAGAAAAATAAATAATATTACTAAAGGTTCGTCACAAGAAGTGATGGAAAAAGAGATGAAATGAGGAGGAAGATGGAAGAGAAAAGAGAATCGTTATGATGTGTAGTGGTGGTCACGACAGTGATAGACGGAGATGGAGAAGAGAACGAGAAGAATGAGCAGCACGGTGGCTAAGAGGTGTGGTGTTTGGTGGTGATAGGGTCGAGTCACAATGGAGGAAGAAAACATAAATGAAAAAGAAAAAGGTGATGGCTAGCAAAAGGGAGTAGATGAGAAAAAAAAGAGAATATAGAGGAGAGGAAGGAGGAGACAACAAAGAGAGGTGGGGAGTGAGGGGAATGGGTGGTCAATCTAATCTAGGATTAATGAACCACTTCTATGGCAATGGGGAGAAGAAATGGCAAGAGAGGCAGGCATGGAGTGAAAAGGGGATCGTGTTACCTCAACTTATGGTAAGTTTGACTCCTAAAGAGGGAAAGGGGTCCTCCTAAACAAGGTAGCTATGGGGTGGACGACAAGCCCATTGTGCACATGGGAAATGTTTTTTAAAAAATAAATAAAAAGGATGTGAGCAAGGGGACCTGAACTTAGGACCTCTAGGATAGCTAAGGAGCATTAAACTAGTAGACCACTTCACTTCCTTGTTTTTATTTTTATGCTACTAAAGTAAAATTGTGGGATGTGACAGGGATGGACCAGTTGGTTGAACATCAAGTCAGTTTGCACTGTGATGCTCAGATAGTGGCTTTAAGTACAACTGATGGTAAAGAGATTGTGATGTTAGGTACATGTAGAGACTATCTGTCCAATAAGATCTTCACTATGGTAGTAGAGAAACTGGTTCGAAAAAGGAATGAGTCATATCTGGCCTTTGTTCGGGATGCAAGTGCAAGTAGTTCAGTTGTGGACAGTATCTGTACTATAAAAAAGTTTTTGAATGTTTTTCCCAGGGAACTACCTAGGCTACCTCCCGATTGGGAGGTTGATTTGGAATTGAATTGTTGCTCGGAACTACACCGGTGTCCATTGCTCCCTACAACATGGCACTTAAGGAACTTAAAGAACTTAAAGTTCAAATTTAGGAGCTTATGGATTGATGGTTTATAAGACTTAGTGTTTCACCCTAGGGATCTTTAGTTATGTTTGTTAAGAAGAAAGATGGTTCAATAAGGCTGTACTTTAACTACCGGTAGCTGAAAAAGTTGACTGTTAAAAACAAGTATCCTCAGCCAAGGATTGATGACTTGTTCGATTAATTTCAATGAGAAACGATATTCTCTAAAATTGATCTAAGATCTAGTTATTACCAATTGAAAGTGAAGGGATTGAATGTGCCTAAAAATCCATTCAAGACTTGGTATGGTCATTACAAGTTTCTGGTAATGCCTTTTGGTCTAAATAATGTCCCTACCGTATTTATGGACCAGATGAATAGGGTGTTTCATCCATTTTTGGATCAGTTTGTCATTGTGTTTATCGATGACATCCTGGTTTACTCAAAACCAAAGTTGTTCATGATGAGCATCTTAGAGTGGTATTAGCTGGCTAAGAGAAGTTGAGTAAGTGTAAGTTCAAAGTAATGTTTCTAGGTCATGTGGTATCAGCTGAAGGTATACATGTAGATTCAAAGAAAATAGTGGCTATTCTGGAATGGAGACAACCTAAGAATGTTTCCAAGATTTGAAGCTTCCTTAGTTTAATTGGGTATTATCGGAGATTCATCGTGGGGTTGTCTCTAAATTTTGGTCTTTTGACCAAGCTTTTTAAGAAGAATGTGCATTTTAAATGGACTAATGATTAGCAAAATAGCTTTGAAAAGCTAAATTTTGTGTTAACTCGAGCATAGGTTTTGATTCAGCCTGAATCGAGAAAGGAATATGTGGTGTTCAGTGATGCATCCCATACTGGTCTTAGATGTATGTTGATGCAAGACGGTAAGGTTGTGGCCTATGCATCGAGCTAACTTAACCGTATGGATGCAGTTATCTGACTCATGACCTAGAACTAGCAACTTTAGTGTTTGTACTAAAAAATCTAGAGACATTATATGTATGGTGAGAAGTGTATTATTTAAATGGATCACAAGAGTCTCAAGTATCTTCTCTCCCAAAAAGAGTTGAACTTAAGACAACAAAGATGGATTGAGTTGTTTAATGACTATGATTGTGTTATTGAGTATCATCTTGGAAAAGCCAATGTTGTGGCATATGCTTTAAGTAGAAGGTCAATGGTAGATTTGAGGGCCATGTTTTCTAGACTAACTTTGTTTAAGGATGGTGGCTTACTAGAAGAGTTGCAAGTAAAGCCCACTTTGGTTAGTAAGATGAAGGAGAAGTAGTCTTTGGATGTGACTCTGTTACCTTAAGTTAAGTAAGTTGAGGAAGGTAAGAAGTGGACTTTGGGTTCAATTCTGATGGTATCTTATGTTTTCGAGGGAGATATTATGTGCCGAATGATAAGGAACTAAGACAATCTATTTTTTGAGAGGTGCATAGTAGCCTTTACGCTATGCATTCTGGACAAAATAAGATGTATCGAGATCGAATAGAACTATACTTGTGGCTTGGTCTGAAGCGAGAGGTGACAGATTTTGTGGCTAAGTGTTTGATGTGCCAACAAGTGAAAGTTGAGCGCCAATTTCCTTCAAGTGAAAGCTGAGCACCAATTTCCTTTTGGTTTGTTGCAACCTATTAAAATTCATTGGTGGAAAAAGGAGAGTGTGACTATGGACTTTGTTAGCGGGTTGCGCTTAATGCCTACTAAGAACGATTTTATTTAGGTGATAGTGGACAGGTTGACTAAGTCAGCTCACTTTTTACTGGTTTGTTTAGATTTTTCTCTGTAAAAGCTAGCTAAGTTGTATATTTCCAAGATTGTAAGACTATATGGGGTACTGATATCAATTATTTCTGCTCATGATCCTCATTCTATGTCTTGATTCTGGAAGAAATTGCATTAGGCACTAGGTACTAGACTGGATTTCAATATGACTTTCCATCCATAGATAGATGAACAGTTAAAGTAAGTAATTTAGGTTTTGGAGGACATGTCGAGGAATTGTGTGATTGAATTTAGCGGTAATTAGGAGCACTTGTCGTTAACCGAGTTCACATACAATAATAGTTTTTAGTCAAGCATACAGATGGCACTGTATGAGGCTTTGTATGGTCATAAGTGTTGGACACCATTTGTGTTGGACTTAGTTAGGCGAAAGGAAAATTTTGGGTCCTGAATTGGTTCAGGAGACTGAGGGTAAGGTTAGATTGATTCAAGACAAACTAAAAGAGGCTTCAGATAGGCAGAAGTCGTATGCGGATCTGAAGAGGAAGGACATTAAGTATAGTGTCAAAGATTAGTTTTTTTAAAAGTGTCACCATGGAGGAAAGTTTTGAGGTTTGGAGAGAAAGGCAAGTTGAGCCCTAAGTTCATTGGGTCATACAAGATTCTTAGGAGGATTTGGCCAGTAGCCTATTAATTAGAGTTACTATTGGAACAAACACGATTCAAAAATAGTTTTCTTGTACAACGAAAAATTAAAATTTTGAAAACCGACCCGGTTTGTGATATTTATAGCAATAAACCTTAATCTAATTCGTACATGTGTTTTTAGATAAGCGGATCCTTATTTTTTTGGCTTTCAACCAAACGATCTTCTCCATTATTCTCGTACCAAAAACTGCTTCAAGTGTGTGGCTTGAACCAATTGAATCAAAACATAAACTAGAAAAATTTTTCCTTCTGGGGTGAAAACATAAATTCTCTCTTCTTTAATAGAAGTCGATAAAATTATTATTCTAAAAAATATGTTTATAAGTTGAGAATAAATTCTCTCTATTTTTTGGTAGAATAACAATATCTCAAAAGTTGTATCGGTGCAATCTATTTATAGGAAGAGAAGGTAGAATCTGGTAGAGTTGTAGAAGTTTATTTTAAATAGAAAAATAATATCCTACTTAGAGTAGGAAAGAGGTGAGAGACTCACCCTTGTATTTCTACTAGGGTTGCCGCCCCCTTCATATTATATGAGGGGTTTTGGGCCTCTCTCTCATATCAGGTCTAATTACGAGTACTTCTTGAGCCTTTTTGACCCAGTACTCTGTAATGTAATTGAACCCGATTCAATTTTTTTATTTCCCAAAATAAAATTTAATATTTACATTTAAATAATTTTCTCATCCCAATTTTACTTTAGTAGAATTTTGACGATTTTACCCTAAGTAAAATTTCAAGAAAATTCATTCAATATGTCACAATTCAACATGTTCACTATGACTGAATGGTTTATTTTCATTTTTGGGCTTCAAAACAGTCCAAAAACATAAAATCATTCTTCCATCATTTTTTAAGTAATCCTATATAGGATTGCAAGTTTCTATTTTCATTTTCATTTTCATTTTCATTTTCATTTTTATTTCCATTTTTGGAAACCCACATTCATTTCCTAATGACTTAATCTCTCCATTTCAAAGAAAACCATAATCATTCCTAAATGTTTACCATTTCTCTTTTCCTATTCATTCTGTTTATTTCTATTCAAACACGCAATTCATTTTTGGTTTCGACGAGTTAACGGAGGGATCGGTTGGACATTTATAGTTGAGGCTCAAATGATTTATAATTAAATTCTATCTTTTCACCTATTAATTATAAACTAATCTAGTCAGGAAGTCATTCCACTATAGTATCGTGATTGAGCTCTCCTCAACAACATAGCATTATGAAAGTAACTACTTAGTACTCGTCCAATGACCTTTTCATAATGTGTTACCCTCATAGGATATCCTTGATCTATTTGTGATAATATTCGTTCTCCCAATATGATCCTATTTTATCTCATTACATTTTCCTTCATGAAAAGTTAATCACTATCAAATTGTGATTAAGTCATCTATAACAAAGATGGACAACCCGTGGCTACGTTTACTTTTCATCAACCATGTAAAGCCAACGAGAGGATACCATTTACCCATGTTTTGGGCTATGAATTCCACTATTTTGAATGACGCTACATACTATAGAGGTCGTACACCCAACGCACTAGCTTTCAGTTCCTTATCTATTTGAACTCAAGCTTTTACTTACATCAAAGTGTACGAGTCACACATACATAGTTCGCCATCCACTCATGATTTAGGTATGTCACACTATGAATGTCACAAGTGAATGAATCTATTAACGGATTTAGGATCTATTCTGCTTGGGTCCTGTCCAATGTACTGTCAGTCCAATCAGTCATATCTATGTCTCTATCTTTTGGGAGTCATCTACTCTGATGCCCAAGATAAGGCATCTCTACAATTGGACTTGATAGACGACATATTAGTCTTTTAATTGGTTAGCTCATTTCCTATTAGACTAAAGACATGTTTAGGTTCGTCTACTAATACAAGTTGTCTTTAGGTACTACGATCCAACCACTTAATATCGTTTAATATTAGTTAAAATTAGATAACCAATGAGCAACATTTGCTTCCATTTTTCTTTGGATACAAAAACCATGTGGGGACAATTTTACAAAGTATATTAATGTAATCAATGAATTTTTTTTATTAAGCAATATGTTAAAAAAATTACAAGTGTGTATTGACGAAAATACTATACTTAGGGCACCAGATCCAACAGTTATGATAAGGAATGAGGCGAATGAATGCGGAAGCGGATCATAAACTTTTTCAAAGTCACGGATTTGACTGAGAGCTCTAGATGTTCAAAAAGAAACTTGGATTCTGACACAACCTAAAATGCAAACGAAATCCAAGTTAGATAAAAATAAATAACTAAGATGAATAAAATAGTATAATGAAATCTAAGATTAGAATTAATAAATAAGAAAAATAAAGAAGATAGATAAAAAGATAAAACGTGGTATGTAAAGTCCTAAGAAGCCTTAGAAACATGAAAAATCCACAACTCCCTTCAAGCGGCTCTGATTTCCCCTCCAAGAAAAAGTTTGAAGATGATCCCCGTAATCTGAAAAGATTGTTAAAACTCTTCTAAAAGAAAACTCAAGAGAAATTCCCGAAAGAAAAACTCAAAGAGAATTTATTAACTCAAAAGAGAAGTTGAATAATAATCAATTGTATGATTTGTGTACAATGCAAAGGCCTATATATAGGCTAGCTAAATAAATCTAAATAAAACTCTTAAGTATACAAGAATTCTAATTTAATCTAAACAAGAAGTAGTTTTAAACTAAACTTTCTTGTTAACATAAAACTCCTAAATAACTTAAAATACTTAATAAAAAATTGGAATAAAATAATAATAAAATAATAAGAGTTGATAAATACAATATTGGGCTTATATATAATAAAAATTAAGCCTAAAACCCGAACCTAATATGAAACGTCTAGGCTTATGGGATTGATTGGGGTCCTTGAAGTGAAGTGCCTAAGCTTGTTAAAATTTTCCACATGGGCTTGTCATGATAGATTGAAAGTTTGGGCTGACGCACAAAATTAGCCTCTTCTAATTCATCATTGCTCCAAAATCCGTCGTATTGAAGCTTTAACTAGCTCATGCCCAGAGAGATTAGATTGCCTGAGAAGGAAACACACCAAGGCAAAATCAGAGAGCACATTATATCTAAGACGTATCGAATCAGCTAACTTTTTTTATTGCTATCCATCTAAACTCTACTCTCCTACCCTCGCATTCCGGCGGCAACACTTATTCAATCATGCGCATGTGATAAAGAATGACACAAAGAAATGTGTCAATGTGCGTATGCTTAACACAGTCGGCTAAGAAGTCCTTCTAACTTGATGTAAGATAAAGATAGCTAGGGCGCTAGATGAGATCTGTAAATAACTTAGTGCTTTAAGGACGACGAGTCACGCCCTGTAAGGTCAGACCGTCATCATCAGTTCAATTCTGCTCGAATCCCCTTTTTTCTTTGCTTGACTCTTGTGAAATGCTAAATAAGCAGCGCCGATTGTTAGGATCTTCTTTCTCGCCTTAACCAGTAATGTAATAAAATATAAAAAAAAAGAAGAAAGACGAGAGGGTCAGCGTAGATAGAGTGGCGTCAACTCATTGTTGTTAAGAAGATCAATCAGTAGGAGAGGTTGCGCTATGAGTGTGTGTGTGTGTGTGTGTGTGTGTGTGTGTGTGTGTGTGTGTGTGTGTGTGTGTGTGTGTGTGTGTGTGTGTGTGTGTGTGTGTGTGTGTGTGTGTGTGTGTGTGTGTGTGTGTGATTCTTATTCTTTTGATAAAGCTATTTTGGTTCTTGGCGACATGTACAAGAATTCTCCCTTACTTAGGAAGTAGAGATCTTTTAATTTTAAAAAGGCTCGAGTTGAAGTTCGCGGGTTTTTGGAAACCGCTAGTTCCAGCCGCTACTCAGCTTTCATTAGATCTCTCTTCATCGATCGATCCCAACCTGAGCTTTCAAGCACGACTATTCGATCTCTAAAATCCGTCGTATTGAAGCTTTAACTTTTTTTCTTGAATTTTTTTTTGTGATAAAGTCTTGAAGGAATAAGTTAAGTTTTGTTTTTAGCTGCTTGGATTTGGATATCATAATTAGGCCTTGAAGGAAACTAAGCCCATCTCTATTATGATCTTTGAATTGGACTGAGTTGCTCATATCAAGTTACCTCCTAAGCTCAACCGTATTCATGATGTGTTCCATGTTTCTATGTTGAGACGGTACTGATTTGACCCATTTTATGTCGTTCCGATTAAGGAGATAAAGATGAGATTGAAATTTGTGGAAATTTTGGATCATGAGGTAAAAGTTCTGAGTAAGAAATGGAATTCCACTAGTTAAAGTTTTATGGTGAAACCATGGCATTGAAGAGGCCACATAGGAGTCGGAAGACTTAATTCATCAAAAGTATCTATATTTGTTTAGATCAGGTAAATTTCAAGGATGAAATTTCTTTTAAAGAGGGGAGAGTTGTTACATCCCGATTTTTATTAATATGTTATATACGTTTGATAATAAATCATTTTCTGGTCAAATGGTTAAATGTTACTAGTTTAGTACTTGAGTTTTAGGATCAATTCCCCTCCCTCGCATATTTTTATTTTTAGTAAGTTTTGCTCCTAAACCCTAATTATCATCCCAAGCTCTTTAAACTATAGTATTGAACATTTTTTTTCTGTTCAACTCCTCTTTTTCTCATTTGCTCTCCTCTTTGTCACCCCTTCCCCTTCGCCTTCCTTTCAATTTTTTCTCTTGCTTTTGCTTTGCCGCTGTCCTTTGCTCTCTCTTAATCTCTCATTTTTCTTTTCTTTTCTTTCCCTTCTATCCTATCATCCTTTTTGGCTGAATCCATCTTGGTTGATTGTTGTATTCATCCTCTATGAAAAATTTGTCACTTTCGATCTATTTACTAGTGGCATGTAAGTGTTTTTTCAAGCTTAGATCTCTATTTTCGAATGTGAAACAAGTGTGCTAACATCCCTCTTTTTGTTCTATTAATCAGATCTCACTATTTTCTTTCTGGATCTAACAAGGCTGATTCTAATAAGTGTGTATTTCATTGTTTAAGGTACAGATTTAACGTGTCAGACTAGATCTGATTTGTAATAGTGCTATGGTTTCATATTTGTAAATTGAGGAAAAGGGGTAAGTTGTCTTGAAATCAGATCTTGTAATTTATTTTTGCTGAATCATTTATGGTGCTTAATCGATTTTAACATGTGTGTTTTTGATGTGGTGTTATTTTGTTCAAGATTCAGCTCTATACGAGAGCTAATCAGATTTGAATTGTAAGGGTGTTGTAGATTTGAGTAGTGCAAATCAAATTTTTGTACGAAGGTGTATGTCTTGACCATAAGTAAATTATGTGTATTTGGTGATATTTGAATGCATCCTTGCCTTAATTGAGACTAACCGATTTCATGAGTGCCTTTGGAGTAATAGCCGAATGAGATTTTTGCCCTTTTTTAGGGTTGGACGAATGTAAGTGTCCCCTATCTATGGTTTCTGGTATGGCCAAATGTGAGCAAGTGAATTGGGCGCTATAACTGGTTGTGTATGAGCCCTAACTATGTTGGTTGAATATGTGTACTCTGTTATTGTATGTTACTGTTACTGATCACATGATTTGTGATGAGAGCACATGCTTACTAATATTGATTAATCACTAAATTGAAATTGATCACATGTTCAAGCTTGCCTATTGTTACTGTTAAATTTATTGCATGATTTAGCATGTCAATATTGTTATTGTTATTATTGATCATATGTTGAAGCATGTTATTGAACTAATTCTACTACAGATATGCTTGATATGCCATAATACATTGCATAGGGTTGGGACAATATGTAAAGAAGAAGTTACTGACAGTTTATTTGCAATTATTAGTGGTTTATTCATAAATTACTAGCAGTTTATCTATAATTACTAGTGGTTTATTCACAACTTACTGATAGTTTTTCTGCAATTACAGATGGTTTATCCACAACTTACTACCAATTTATCTACAACTTACTGACAGTTTATTTGCAATTCCTGGTGGTTTATCCATAACTTAGTAGCAGTTTATTTGTAATTACTGGTGGTTTATCCATAATGCAATGTGTAAGGATAGATGAGTTTTAGGGAACTCTTACTGTGGTGTATAGCGAGTGTTGGGTAGGAACTCTTTGTAATACAAAAATTGCATTGTCATTCATAAAAATGCACAAGCATATTGTCAACTCTGTGATTCTATACTATTGTCATTTTCTGAAAAACTGCTAGCTTGTATGTTATGTCTATTGTACTGCAATGGATATTTATGTTTATGACTCACATTGAGCTTTTTAAGCTCACCCATTTGTTTACCATATTACAGATAACCGGCGAGGTTAGAATTCGGACATGACACTCAGAGGATTATCTCAGACTTTTCTGTTAAAATTTATTTTCATCAACTTTATTTTTATAAATTTTTATTTGGGTCTGTACTGTTTTTAATTTGATTGTGCCATTGGTTCAAACTTGGTATTTTGGGAATTTTGCATTACATTAAAAAATGTTAAAACTGGTTAAATTAATGATTGGATTAATTATGTATGAAATATACATTTAAGTAAAGTATGATAATCTCTCTTTTTCCACTATGCGACACTAAAACAGGATTTTCTGAAAAGTGAACTCAATCAAATAATCAACTAAGCTTTCAAAATATTAAATCTTTTATCAAATTAGACCATAACTCAAATCAACATTAATAAATAGATGTTTTTGTAAAACTAAGATAAACACGCAAAGTTTTACTTCAAAGATAAGCAGATGACCTAAAAAGACTGTTTTGAAAATCTAATTATTTTACTAGGTCATTTTAGTGGCCAATGTAGCCTTCAGAATCCAACCGTAACATCTAGGTCGGGTTAGGGAGGTTACATAACATTGTTCCCTTTCACCTCCAATTTTATCTACTAGGTTCACCGCCTTATTTCTTTTTTTCTCACCTTCCTTATTTCTCCAAAAGATGTAGAAGATTTAGTCCAATATTGGTGAGTATAAAAAGCTAGCAAGTTTTAGTGCATTGTAGAATGGAAAATGTTCTTTTAAGCTTGAAGATTATTTTTCATTTAAGCTCATTTAAATATTCTACTCTTTTTCAGTCCCAATGCTTTTAACCAAATCCATTATTATATCCATTCGCTTTGCTTTTAACCCTCACAATGCTTTTATTTGCTCAAGTATTTTCCATTATGCACATTTTTGCGAGAGTTCTATACTCACCATATTGTCTCATATCTTCACTTTTTTTTCACTCAATTTCTTTTGAAACCACCAAGATGTCTCTACCTACGCCCTCAATATTTATGGCCTAACATCTATTTCATCTTGCAATAAAAGACCAAAGATAGGGAAAGGTTCAAGTTTCAATTTAAATTTGGCTCAATGTTTCAATATTATAGACATGCTCATCAAGGAAGAGTAAATAGGCTCAAACATGGGAACTAGGATACATAGCATAAAGGTAGGTTATTTAAACACGGGTTATTCAAACAATACCCTTAGGCCATCCTTAAGCATTCCACAACCCACAAGTTCTTTCGTTCTTTTAATTAAACCAATAAATAATAATTGATTTAGCCATAATTATCTACAAACATCTATAGTACTTATTTATCATATAGCAGAAAATCAAACATTTTTACATACGTAATCACTTTAAGTCTATTATGCCATTTAACCACAAAAAATGATTAGTCTACTTTAAAATTAATCAAATTATCTCATATCAATCAAAAAGTTGCATGCTTGACAAAAATTAACACATAATTTATTATTCACAACTAATTTTCTCCATTTTAACACCATTCAAGCACTGTACAATTCAAAACAAATTTTTTTTTGACGATATATATATTCAAAATTTGAAGTAAGTAATAAACAAGATAAGGAAAACACACAAACTATGAGTTTGTAATTTTTTTGGAGGGATTTGGATCCGGTCCATACATGTTTTTTTTTTCATTTCATATGAAATGTTTTCCAATTTAATTTTATTCAATTAATAATTAATGATTTCATAATTTTCTTTTCAAATTCGAATTTAAGAAAGGGTTCGGAGAATAAAAGAGAAAGGGTTGAAAGATGGCTACTGTAAAATGAAAATCATAAGAAAAAGTTTTTGTCAGATGTAATCAATGCAATTTTGAAAGATAAGGAGGTGACTAAAGACAATGAAGAGGGTGGATGGGACTTTGAACACCTCTTTTGGGGATAAAGGATGAGAAAGAAGATGATGAAATGTAGGGAAATGAGAGAAAATAAAAAAATATAATATTTAATTAAAATTTTAATTTAAAACTTTTTATTTAATTAAAAATGATACATTTCACATTTTAATTAGATCTAACTTTTTTTTTTAAATGGCGGAACGGTTTGGATTAAAAGTAGTTATATAATCAAAGTTTAAGTATCACTTTAGGTAAAAAAAAGTAACTAAGTAGGAAAAAGACTATAATTTGGTGGTCAATTTTTTATTTAAGCCTTTTTTGAATGGTAAAAGTATTTGATTGGAGTTTGGTAAACTAAAATAATTATGACAAAAACCTTAAACAACGAATTTGAAAATCAATTCGGCTCATCGATTTTTAGCTCAGTTGGCATCGTTGCTATTGCAATACTTAAGAGGTCTTAGATTTAAACGTGTTTAAGCATATATTTCTTTTGATTTAAGGGTTTGAGAGTTTATGAGTAGAAGTAAGGCTAATCAAGAAAAACTAAAAACTTACTCAAACCAAAGTATTTGGATGATCTATAGAATGCAAGTTTAAAAACTATGGCTACTCGAAACTAAATTGTATTCTATTTTTATTTAATTTATAATTAATTTTAATTTTTATGATAAAAAACAAATATGTTAATTTAAAATAGTGAGAGTAACTTAAAAATTCTATAAAAAGTACTTTTTAAAAAAATCATAGTATTGATTATTTTTATTTACTTTAAAAATTATTAATTTTTATAAATATTTATAAAAAAATATTTGAAATTTTGCCGAGTAATAACAAAAAATCATAAAATAAATTTTTTTCCAAATAAATCTAAAAATACAAAAATAAAAAATTAGGCCGATAACCAAATTATAATAAACGATAGAAAAAAAATCTAAAAACCCAACCCAACCCAACCCGAGTAAAAGTGTAACAAGAAAATCTGTTGGGCTCCACTTATCAAGACCTCTAACCCAATTAATTTCAGTCCCAACTCATTCTCAAACACGTACCAACTTCTTGAGCACGTGCAAACAGCCAGAGAGGCAAAGATTAAGACACTTGGCTGGGCTGGCATGGCAAAGAAAACCAAAAAATTATTATTTAAAAGAAAACATTTCGTTTTTGAAGGGAGGAAAGAAAGAAACTCGGGAAACATCAACAGCAACAACAACATTTGACAAAGTTGTTCTTCTTCTTCTTCAAAGAAAACCCTTTTTCTTTACTCATCGCAAGGTTCTTTTTTCTTTGATGCGCTGTTGTCTTTTTCTTTTATTTATCATAATAGTATAATAGAATTTCTTCTCACAAACTCTAGGTTTTTGTTGTTGGGTTTTGGAAACATCATTAACTCAACAAGAACAGCACAGCCCGGATCACTTTAGTTATCATTTTTGGAAATCTATGGAGCAGCTTGTTAACTTCATAATACGCCCTCCCAGGTAGTAATCTTTCCGTTTTTAATTTTACTTTTTTTGGAAAAAAAATTGCCTTGTTTCCCTTTTTGTTGAATTTAATTTTTTTAAAAATATTCTTTTACGATCTTGTTCCCTTTTTTTTAATAAAATTTAAATTTTTTTTATTTTTTATGATCTGTTCCATTTGGTTGACGAGGAAAGTTAAGAGAAAGGAAAAATTGGGATTTAAAATTTAAGAGAAAAGAAAACCGTTGCTTTTTACTTGCACCCCTTTTATATAGCATCAGATTTGAAGTTTTTATTTTTTTATTCATGTTGACAGTTTCTAAGCAAGCATACCTGGGTGATTATTATTGTTATTATAGGGCTCTTACCGTTGGAATTTTATAATTTACGTTACTTCGTGGTTCCCTATAATCTTTCCATAATTTCAGAGCATGTCTGATTATTTGTGATGGCTTTCTTTTGGCTCTTGATTTGGTTAATTTTATTAATTTTGTATAATTTTCTTTTCTTGTGCATATATAAATATATATTATTTTTCTCTTGTTATGGGAGTTGTGGGTTTTTGAATCTCAAACCTTTCATGGGTTCTGGCATGCGAGTCTTTGGGTGATTTTGTTATTGTTTTCTGTTAAACTTATGTTTGGATTAATAATAATAATAAATACTGTAAGTTATAGTTTGTTCAGCTTAGCTGTGGAATTTTGACTATTATTGGTAAGGTTATATCTTCATGAATGTAAAACTATAGCCAGAAATTTAGAAACATAAGTCATCTGGCTTTAAGCATATTGTTGTAACGCTGTTCTACGCTGGAGATAAGATGGTATATAATCAGCAGATTTATGGAAAGGGCACTGAGATCCTTTCATGAGATATTAAACAAGAAAGATAAGTGAATCAAAAGATAGTCAAAATCTGTTTTCATGAACACGTTTGAGACATCATTAATTTAAGACTGAATATTATTGTACCCAATTTCTAATGGGTATTATTGTTTGGTGGCAGAGCTGAATACAATCCAGAAAGTGATCTTTTGGATGAAGAGTTCATGTTGAAAGGGAAATGGTATCAGAGAAAGGATATAGAGGTACAGTTTAAAGTTATATACGCATGAAAAATTTTAGATTTATTTAGTTTCCTAAAATTCGTAACTTTATTGGTTTTTCCCAAACCTATTTATGATGTTAATCTGTTCATTTCCCTGATCCCTCAATTAAATAACTTTCTTTAAAAAAAATGTAGTAGTACAATAGATATGACTGCATTGTCTTGTCATCAACACATTCATATTACTGGTAAACTAAAACCAGTTAGTTAGGTGCCCCTAGCAATTGTACCTCTTTACTTTTCTTTTCCTTTGGCAGGAAACATTACAGAGAAAGGTCATTTATTTTATACTTTTCTTTGACTTGATTCGTAATTTTGAATCTTTTCCTTATTGGCACTTGGCAACCGTTGTGGTGCTGGCATGTGCTTTATGACACATTATTGAAGATTGAAGCTCATAGAAATTTGAATTGCCGGCCATTCTTCTGCATGTTGGTACAAGATAGGCTAAAATCAAATTCTTTTTACTTGTAAGCCTAGGTTTTTGTCTCAGAGATGCTGTTTCAATTGCAAAATCAGTTCTGAAACTACATTTCTGTTATCTTTTTATCTGGTGGGCTGGTCTGAGGTGTGTTCTAACAAGATTAATACTTTCTTTATAAGATGTAACCCTAAATGAAGATTTGATTGACTTGCACTAATATTGAAGTTGAGATCTTGTTAGTTTAGAAAGGAATCTCTGGGCATCAACATACTCGGATGAAATTGCTTATGGGGGTATGTGTAGGATGGTTTGAAAGGCTTAAGGTCTTCAAGCACAAAGTAAACAGCCGTTTTGGTCAACTCTAGATAAGATGTAAAGCTTGGGTACATGGATAAATCAATAACCATAGGAGTAAAACTGTTTAAACTGTTGATTTCCTAATCTAATTTTTATGTGACAATATTTTTGGACGTGTAATTAGATCATGAAGAGTTATTGTAAATAAAAATCTTGTCCTATTTGTGTGTTTTCATTTTTTTTAGTTGCGAAGTGAGGGGTTAGTAGACAATCATTTTGTACGTACCTGAGCAGAAAATTATTTATTTATTTATGATTTCTTATAATTAGCATGAGTTTAAGTTGCTCTGCATCATAAGTCTTGTGTTTTGGCCATTTTGCAGGTTAAAAATGGCAGAGGAGATGTTCTACAGTGTAGTCATTATGTACCGCTGGTTAGTCCTGAAGGGAAACCTCTGCCCTGTGTGATTTACTGCCATGGAAACAGGTGACATAGACGTTTTATTGGTCCCCATGGAAAATGTAGGCAATTGAATAATTATTTGTGGAAATTAAAAGAAAAGGAGCTTAAGATTTGAATTTTTTTTTTAAAAAAATTAAGGAACTTAAGATTTTGCATTTGCACAGGAAAGGGCCTTTTCGTCCAACTTGCTTGTATCTATCAACTCCAACCTTCTAATAAATAGCATTGGTTTTTCTTGGTATAGATATATCTGGATAAATACCCTGCTTTTTATTTACTTTCTTTTTTCGTTTGCTTATATGGTGTACTTGTACCAGTGATAATGAAATTTGGTAAGTTATATATGCAATAACTGTTAGACTATTGATTTTTCTAGCTATAGTTTCTGTTGCTATCATTTCTGTTGGAATTCCTTAAATTAAGCAGATTTTCTACATTAGTGCTAGGAATTTCCTTGTACTATTAGCCATAATCAAATTACTAATTTTTAGGGATAGGCTAATTTCTAGAGATTATTTCCTTTTTTATTTTTCCTACTATTCTTTAAAAGGCTGTATTCAGATTAGAAGTAATCAGAGAGAATCATTCTTCTTCCTAAAACTTGTTCATGGTATCAAGAGCATCAGGAATCCATTTGATCCTGCTCTTTCTTCTCTTCTCTTGTTCTGTTTTTCTCTGTTAGAAACCCTACTCCCATGGGTGACACCGAAAATTCCTCTGAGACTGAGATCTCACAAATAACTCAAAATCACAGTCAAGGAATCCCACAGGGGGACCTTAACTCTTCTCTTATAACCACAAATCATCGATTAGATGGAAAAAATTTCCTGCAATGGTCACAATCTGTCCTTATGGTTCTTCGTGGCCGAGGAAAAATTGGGTACATTAATGGACAAATTCCTCGACCAGCATCAACAGACTCTGGTTATGCAACTTGGGAGCTTAACAACTCAATGGTTATGGCTTGGCTTATAAATTCGATGGAAGGTCATATAAGCCGAACGTATCTTTTTTTCAAAACTGCCAAAGAAATGTGAGATGCAATTAAGGAGAATTACTCGGATCTTGGAAATACTTCCCAAGTATTCGAGTTCAAATTAAAGTTGAAAGATATTCGACAAGGAGCACTTGAAGTCACTCAATATTACAACAACCTAAAGATCTTATGGCAGGAGTTAGACATGTATTATGAAGTTGATTGGGGCGAGGGCTTGGAACACACCAAGTTCATGGATCATCTTAACAAAGAACGTCTCTATGAGTTCCTAGTAGGACTAAATCGTGATCTTGATGAGGTCCGAGGACGAATACTAGGCAGAACCACACTGCCAACCATAGGAGAAGCATTTGCTGAAGTAAGGAGGGAAGAGAAACGGCGTCTTATTATGTTGGGAGACGCAAGAGAATTAAAACTATTGACCGTAGCTGGTCATCATCCTTTTGAGAACTCTGCTCTTATTTCAAGAGGCCCTCAATCTCAAAGGTTCAAAGATGGAATTGATTCTGGTTCAAAAAGGCCATGGTGTAGCCACTGTAATCGGGTTGGGCATACCAAGGAGAAATGCTTCAAACTCCATGGCTATCCTGAAGGAAAAAAACAGAAAGAAAACAAGGCAGCAATGATATCTACTACTGAAGAAGATGCTCAGAATGTTAGGCTAACCAAAACTCAACTTGAGGCTCTTCATAAACTACTCGGGACTCCTACAGCCAGTGGGTCACTAGCTATTCAAGGTATTGCTTTAAATACTACACACGAACCTATCACAACTTCCTGGATACTAGACTCGGGTGCATCCGACCACATGACAGGTAATCTAAGTTTGTTTCACACCTATTTACCTTGTCATGATCACTCTCGGATTCGCATAGCTGATGGATCTTACTCGCCGGTGGCTGGAATGGGGACAGTGAGACTTATTGAAAATTTTTCCCTTGATAAAGTTTTACATGTTCCGAATCTTTCTTGTAATTTACTCTCAATTAGCAAGCTTACCAGGGATGAAAAAGTACTTGCTGAATTTTCTGCTTTCGGTTGTGTGGTTCAGGAACAGGAATCGGAGAAGATGATTGGCACTGCTAAAGTTAATGATGGCTTATATGTTTGGAACAAAAACAGTTCAAAAGAAGGGATGGCCTTATCTACATCAAAAGACGATTCTATCATGCTATGGCATTGTAGACTAGGACACCCGAATTTCATGTACTTGAAGAAACTGTTTCCTCTACTATTTCTAAATAAGAAAATTAGTTCATTGAACTGTGAAGTTTGCCAACTGTCTAAACACACTTGTGTCCGTTATCCTTTGAAACCTTATGTTCAATCTCAACCTTTCTCTTTAATCCACAGCGATCTATGGGGAGCCAGTCGAGTAAAAAACATCACAGGGGCTAGGTGGTTCATAACTTTCATTGATGACCACACTAGAGTTTGTTGGGTCTATCTCCTTAAAGAAAAATCCGAAGTCTCTAGAGTCTTCAAAAATTTTCATTCAATGATTCGAACTCAGTTCAATTCAAATATTCACACCCTTAGAACTGATAATGGGAGAGAGTACTTAATCATACATCAAAGTTCTTGTCCTGACACCCCTCAACAAAACGGGGTTTCCGAGAGGAAAAACAGACACCTTGTAGCCGTGGCTCGTGCCCTTATGTTTACTATGGGTGTACCAAAGTATTTATGGGGAGAAGCTGTCCTCACTGCTTGTTATCTTATAAACCGACTCCCATCAAAGGTATTAAACTTTCAAACACCTTTACATACTTTTCAAAAAAAATTTCCCTTATTTCGTGTTCCTAATCTCCCAACCAAAACATTTGGTTGCAAAGCATTTGTCCACAACCATCAACCTAACCGATCTAAACTTGATCCTAGAGCTCACACTTGTGTCTTTATTGGTTACTCACCTGCACAAAAAGGGTACAAGTGCTACTCTCCAATCTTACACCGGATGTTTGTGTCCCTTGATGTTACTTTCTTCGAAAACGAGCCATATTTTTCAGCCTCTCATCTTCAGGGGGAGATACTTAGTGAAGATGAGACCTTGAGCAATCTTCTCATTATATCTCAAGACTTTATCAGCCCTACTACCACTACAAAACCTGCTGAAAATCCTACAGCCACTGTTATTCCTGTTTTGGAACCTGTCAGCCCTACCACAACTACAAAACCTGCTGAAAATCCTACAGCCACTGTTGTTCCTGTTTTGGAACCTGTTTTTCCTATCTCCACTGTTCAGCAACAAGAAACAAGGGTGATTAATCATACTAATGAAGAAAAACAGCCCACTCATTCGGAAAAACAACAAGGAAAAACTCAGGGACTTCGTGTATACTCTCGGAGACATCAGCTGCCTGAGACCGAAACAGCAGTGCTTATGCCATCTTTACCCGAGGACTGTCCTGAGGAAGAAGTTTCACCTCCTTCATCTTCCATCCATCTTCCAATTGCAGTAAGAAAGGGCACTAGGAGCTGCACTCAACATCCCATTTCTCGGTTTGTATCCTATGGAAACTTGTCTAAATCCTACAATGCCTTTGTTTATAATGTTGACTGTGTAGAAACTCCAAAGAACATAGACAAGACTCCTATGGAACCCAACCTTAAATTAGGAACTGACAAGGATGGAGAAGAAGTAGACAGGGGGAGATATCAACGGGAGAAACATTTGGAAGCTGCCTACAGGATATTGAGATACTTAAAAGGGACTCCTGGTAAGGGGTTGCATTTCAAGAAAAATGTTCGAAGAAATTGTGGGCAAGCTGGGTTTGATTCACATCTACACTCCAGCTTGAGGGGGAGTGTTGGAATTCCTTAAATTAAGCAGATTTTCTACATTAGTGCTAGGAATTTCCTTGTACTATTAGCCATAATCAAATTACTAATTTTTAGGGATAGGCTAATTTCTAGAGTTTATTTCCTTTTTTATTTTTCCTGCTATTCTTTAAAAGGCTGTATTCAGATTAGAAGTAATAAGAGAGAATCATTCTTCTTCCTAAAACTTGTTCAATTTCATTATCACTTAAACCACCTCTAGCAAAATAGAGGGTTGGTTCTTTTATTTTCAATTTACTTCATACAACTTAGCTTTTACATACTCGCATTTGTCACTTTTCTGTAATCTAGGCACCAAATACTTCAGGATTGGCAGGAAAAATAAAGGAGTTAATACACTTGAATGAAGGTTATTGTAATTGGGATATCGACATTTGAATCAAATTACTTGTATCTGCTAGTAAACTTATATTTGGATTAGTTGGTTTCTTATTTCTTTCTAATGTTAATTAAATAGTTCGTATGCAAGGCAATATTAGAGCATCAGTCTTGCTGACAAATTGCTGAATGACATTAAGAATTTCCTTTTCTTGAACATTTATTAGGAATAAGTGTTGGAATGACATAAATGAGAAAAATAAAAGATAATGAAAAAAAAATTATTGGAAGTGGGTTGTGTTTGTTTCAGATGTCAATTGCTTTAGTATTCTATATTGCAGTTGGCTAGTGTTAGGCTTTGATATCTAGTTTCTGTTATATCCAATTGTTTCTTACTTTCAGATCTAATATATGTGTGTATCCTATTGTTACATCTTCAATGCTGGCTGCCAACCAACTAAAATGTTGTACATTTTTACTTGACTCTTTTTAGTTTATTATTAAAATTACTTAGTGTGTTGTAGACATCATTTCTGACTGCTAGCACATCTTGATTTTGTGCAGTGGCTGCAGGGCTGATGCCAGTGAAGCTGCTATTATTTTGCTGCCTTCAAATATTACCGTTTTCACTCTTGATTTTTCAGGATCTGGGTTATCTGGAGGAGAGCATGTCACCTTGGGTTGGAATGAAGTGAGTGGCTAACTAACTACTTGAACAAAAATCTAGAACTTTTTATTGTCACTTTTCTTATGGGTGCAGGAAAATACCTTTTCTTGTATTAGATTAATATTTTTTGGTAAAGCATGCAACCTTTAATTGTCGTGAACTTGTAATAATGTGCATCTCTGCAAATTGGCTATATTAATTGTTGTTTGTCTTGGGTTATTTGGGGTATTCTTACTTTATATGTGCTGAATAGCGACTGTTAGCTTTTTCTTGGTAAACTTGTTTTGGGGTGAATACCTGGATTTTTAGGCATATGGATTGAACCTTGATTAAGCTTGTTAGTGTTGACCACTGGTTGAATAAATTATGACGTTTGAAATGCAATCTTGTAAGTTAAATAAATTAAAAAGCCTAAAATAGCCCTTCTCTTCTTACTTTGATACTTCTCCTTGGTATAAAGTGAATTCTTCTTATTAATTCACATTTGGAAGTTCTTAAAATAACAAACCCATATATTTCTAAACAATAAAGTGAAATATTGTTCACTAATTTTGAAACACCACATTGATATCTGTGAATTTATACAGAGAAGAAAGATGAGTTCAATTTATATTACCAAGTGAAAAAAATGTAAAATTCATCTTAAACAAGGATATTGAAGGCAGTGGAAAGTGGGTGAAAAGTATGCAACATATGGATGATGGTTGGATACTTTTTCGATGACTAGCTTGCATGTCATAAACTTCTGCCTGATTTTCTTTTCCATTTTTTCAGAAGGATGATCTGAAAGCTGTAGTTGATTATCTGCGGGCAGATGGAAATGTCTCTTTGATTGGCTTATGGGGCCGCTCAATGGGTGCTGTTACCAGGTTTCTAAAGCCCTCGCCATTTTCTTTTCAACTTGCTGTTCTAAAGATTTGAGCGTGAAAGCACATCTCATAATTTCCATCTCACCAACTTTAATGAATTTCTGGAGTTTTATTTAATGATTTCCTGCCTCAACTTCTCAATTATGTATTAAGAACAATTGTTTAAGTTTGATGTCTTTCCTCATCTGCTTGTATAAATTCATGTGAACCTATTATAGCGGATGTGTTTCTGCATGTTTATGTGACATCAAGGATGTAAATGATTGTTCACAGCCTAATGTATGGAGCTGAGGATCCTTCAATTGCGGGAATTGTTCTTGACAGTCCTTTTTCTGACTTGGTCGAGCTGATGCTGGAACTAGTAGATACTTATAAATTCCGTTTGCCCAAGTTCACTGTAAGTATATGCTTTGTATTAATTTATTATTATATATTTTGTTGATTTTAGCTCTTTTTGTCTATGTGGGTAACGAACTAACCACCAGTCTAGCATATATTTTTGGTCATAAAGATTGTGTGGGAAATTTAGTGCTGGCAACTATTGTAAGGAATGGTGGTGTTATATCCAAAATAACAGAAATAAGAAAAACTGTAGTGTTGGGATTTTAGTTCTTCATGTACACATTCTAACTACTGCATCCAATAATTAGCATGTTTTCTTCCCTCTGATTGGTTAATCAATTGACTGAGGGGCAAGTTCTGTTTTGCAAGTTTATTAGATGCATTTGTATACATTTTATTGCTGTCTTGTCAGTCTATACCATGTTCTTTCTAATTAACAGTCAAGTACAACTACAGACAAAATGAAAAATTTTAAGAGCAGTGATATAAAATTGACATACATCATCCTCTGCAAGTAAAATATGTTGTTGTTGATAAGTTATGTTGCTGTTGAAGTTGAGTTATCAGCCTTTGTCTTTTTGTTCTATTGTTGTTATCTGTGCCCAATTTATCCTGTCTAACTGCTTATTGAAGTGTTCAAATATTTTTTTATTACAATATAAGAACCTTGAGATAACTGCTTATGTTGTCCTATGACCCTATTTCTATATTTGCTTGCTCCAGGTTAAGTTTGCAATCCAGTTCATGCGAAAATCTATCCAGAAAAAGGCGAAGTTTGACATAACAGGCCTGAACACCATCAAGGTTCTAGTCTGGAGATAATTTACTTTTTCGCATTGATCATGTAACTCATGTTTCTGGTTTCCCATGGTCTGAGTTTTTTCTGATTTTTTTGAATTGATTTCTTTTGTCAAGGATAATGAAAAAAGGAAAGATGCAAAGTTGGAAGAAGAGAAAAGTAGAGGGATGGAAATCATGTTTTTTCTTTCCATTAGTCTACTTTAGGAAAAATAGGCAACTGGATGAAGAAAATGATTCTTTCCATTCATTTCTTAGTAGAGCTGAGGACTGGAAAAAGGAAAATAAAAGTTACATTTTTTTTACAATTATATCCTTTGCAAGTGGAGATAAAAAGATAAAATTTAATAAGAAATAGATGGATAGTCTTGTAAATTTCTGACCTTACTTTCTTGCCTCTGTTATTTTCAATAGTCTTGTAAATTTCTGACCTTACTTTCTTGCCTCTGTTATTTTCAATTTGACTTGAGTAGTTTCAATAAGGATAGAAACTGATACCCCCCAACCCCCCAAGGAAATAAAAAGTTTTAGAAACTGACCGTCTCTCCTAGTTCATTTGTTGCACATTTCTGTTTTCCTTCCAACATTTCCACTATCTCTTGCAATCCTTCCAGTTTTCCATTCTACCATGTAAAGCCTTAATGTTTTGCTTAACATGTTTCTTTTATGTTAAAGTTTATCTAAATAACATTTTGGCCTAGTACCTTTTTACTTTATTGCTTAACATGTTTCTTTTATGTTAAAGTTGATCTAAATAACATTTTGGCCTATTACCTTTTTACTTTGTTCTACTAACTTGTAAGAGAACCTGAAAGATAAATTGATTGTTTGTTACTCTCTCTGCTTATTTATTGAAGATTGAATGATTTCACTTGTCAATGCTTTTTTTTTTTTTAATGTATTATTATGTTTGCATAAAGTTAAATTCACTTCACTTTAATTTAGGTGGCGAAATCTTGCTTTGTTCCAGCACTGTTTGGGCACGCTATTGGTGATGATTTTATACGCCCTCATCATTCAGATCGAATATTTGAGGCTTATATGGTAAGTTGTGTATTCTTTTTATTGATAGAATTTGATAACGAATTCATATTTTTTATGAATAGTTATTGCAAATATTTAAAATAGAAATAAAGAATAATGGGAAAGAAAATAAGATATTTTTAATAGGAAAAAAAGTAAAAATAATGAAAAGAGTGAAACAACTCAATATAAAGGGAGTGAAAATGGGGGTAAAATAGGAGAGTGGGTAAATAAGAAAAATAATTTTACATAAAATGATAAATTAAATTATCAATTTAACTTTAATAATATATCTATATTATTAATAAAGTCCCTGGTTGCGTTGGGGTCACGAGTCAACAAGGCACCAACTCATTTAGAGAAATTACAATAATTTCCTTCTTTAATTAAAATGAGTTATATTAATCGAGGGTATTTTAGTCTTTTTATTTTAACAAAAACCAATTAAAATATGTTAATGATGAGATTTGAACCCGCACCAATTGAATTGTACCACTCAACCGAAGCTTTATTTTGATGTTTTTCATACATTTTATTTTGATATGCATAATTTATTATTATACGCACATTTGTATTCTAAATATGTGGTTTCCACACGCATAGGTTTCTAGTATTTATTATGCAGCTTGGTTTTTTATGTACTTTTACTACTAAGTTGATGTCATTGAGTCAAGTGACATCAAATTCAGTGAGAGTCAATAATAGCGTAGATACACACACACACACACACACACACACACATATATATATTATCACAAGGTATGAACTACCAGATAAGGTGTGTTGACATGATGTCTTTGTGGACAATTTCTCTTCATGTCATGTAGGATAAAGGAAAATATTTATATTTTGAATTCAAATTCTCAAATCCAAATAGAATGGTAGATCATATATTATTATTTTTAGCCATTAAATTTATTTTTAAAAATGTGCATATATCCTTTATTTCCTTTAATTCATAAATATTTTTTTATATATTAGGAATTTTCAACCATATCATATAAGGTATGCTTACATTGACTACATAGAACCTATGGTAACAATCAGACACTTTGGCAAATTGCTACATACGCATTTTAAATTTCAAATTCAAATATCAAATCTGATAATTTAAGTAGTTTCTTTTAGTAAAAGATAATGCCTAAATTATGTCATTTACCATATATATATATTTCTATCATCAAAATATTGTAGTAAGGCTTTAAGCCAATAAACAATTGTTAGTTATTATTTTTATTTTGTAACTTTGTCTTTAAGAGGTATATATGTTAAATTTATTTTTCTAATAACTAATACATTTTTTTTTGATAAAAACAGATTACTAGATTAATTAAAACAATTATTTTATCAGTTATTTGAGTAACAAACTTTTCATTATAGTTATTTGGAGATTAATGTTCATTATTAAATCAATGAAATTTTGGATGGTAAGCTTACTAAAATATTGAATAAAGGCCATTAAATAATTTACTAACTAAATTACCTCATAAATGATACTTGAAATAATGATTAATTTTATTAGTATAAAAATCAAAATATTTATTTACTTAATATTAAAAAATATTTTTTTCAGGAGTAGATCAATTGTATTTAATATTCTCAGGCTCAAACTATCATAAATATTTATAAACAAGTTAATAATCTAAAAAATAAAACCAATACCTATGTATTATATGGGATTAAAGCTTGTTGTTTATACATGTATAGAACTGCAAATTGGAAAAAGATGATAATCATGTTTGTATAAAGATACGTGATTCCTCTCCCTTTCAATTAACCTTTCAAGACGATTGAAGATAATCCAGTTGATGGCTCTTCTCAACTACTTGCTAGACCTGTATTTTCTTTATGGCCTGTACTTTGGGAAAAAAGTATGGAGTTGTTTTGGCCTAGAAAGAAGAATGCGGTTTATAGGAGAGTTTGGTACCATAAATTGTGGATTCCATTTTTCATTAGCTTTTATACATCCAATCAATGTGTGTGATTGAACATGGTTTTCTATCATCTATCTACATTCATAAAGTATAAGTTATAAATTGAATGTTGTTTGATTTCTCAGTTTTTGAGCTAATCTTGTATTTCATGCAATGCTTTGTGCATTGACTCACTACTTTTGCAGGGTGATAAGAATATTATCAAATTTGAGGGAGACCACAACTCTCCTCGTCCTCAGTTTTACTTTGATTCCATAAATATCTTTTTTCACAATGTCCTGCAACCTCCCGAGGATGAGGTGGGGGCAACACTTTATGATTCAATACATGATTATTTTGGTAAGGTAAGCTGAACTCTAAAATTAAGATGAGGATAAGGTGGTCGTAATTTTTATTAGAAGTCCCTGATGTCATATCTGACAATCTTTTGCTAACTAATTTACATTCAGGGTACTTGGGCCATCCCTGAAGTAGGCTTTTTCCCAGATTCATCAACTGCATCTAAAGGTATTACCAGTGTACCTTGTGTTTCTCCCTTAAATGCCAAGTTTTGCTACTCCTGTTAATGATATTGTATTGCGTTGGTTCTCTTACTGGTTTCCAGCAACTAGCAGCACATCAGATGCCATTAACCAAGTTCGTTCCAAAAGACCTATGAGTCGAACAGAGGTCAGTTTAGTTTCTTTATTTATTGTCGTTTCTCAAGAATGGGCTGTAAATATTTTCTTCATTCATCTTCAAATTTACTGCATTTCAAGTGGTAATGCAATTTAATGAAAATCTGGATACATGCATGGATGAATAAGGCTCCATTTGGTTTCTGAATTTTTTTTTTATTTTCAAAAAATAATTCAGTTTACTTTTTAAAAATGGAAAAATACATTTGGCAAATAGAAATAAATTTTTGTTTTCAATAGTGAAAACATTAAAAATATGTTTGGTACCTATTTTCTATGATAAAAACATGAGAAATTAAAGAAAAGAAAAATTCCTAAATTTGTATAGATTTTAATCAGGGTAATAGATTTGAATTTTTGTGTTTAAATGGGTTTGAGTCAGGATCAGTTTATTTAATGTTTAAAACTCTTGTTTTCAATTTTTCCAGAGAAAATTTGGAAATAACCTTTTATTGATTTCTAATTTCATTTATCTTCATTTCATTTCTTAAATTTTCTTTTTAAAATTTTCAACCAAACATGTTTTTCTCTATCTTTTTTATTTAAAAAAAAAACGAAAAGGAAAATGGCTTTTATTTCTTGAAACTAAACAGAGCCTAATATTTTGTTTTTCATTTGAAACAGACTTCTAAACTTAAGAAGAATATGAAGGAAAAACAATGTCATGAATTTGAAATCATTGTAAACAGTTCTATGCTTTATCATTGTTTATGGTTTATCATCTTAACTTTGGAAGAGATGAAACTTTTTTTTTTTTTTTTTACTTGTGCCTAATATCTGTGGCTTCGATTATGCCCAGGTTCCTTCTGATATACCATCTGAAGAACATCTCCCTGGATGTCAGGTATTCCCCCGTCCCTGTATTTTCCAACTTTGGGCAATGCAAAGGAAAAAGTTCTATAAATGGATGCTGCACTAAAGACTTGTTGGCGGTGTCACTAGAATTGTAATCATATTGTCATATGATGTGGGAGGGAGGAAGATAAAGGTGTCACTGACAAATCGTATTTACTGCAGGATAAAGATACCGTTGATAATGGTTCATCATCATCCAATATGATAAGTTTCGAATTATCCAATGGTCATCCCTTTGACCCACATGTGGCAACAACAATGGATGATGATCAGTACGTAGAATATCAACTGGATGACTTGACAGGCTTCCCATGTAATGTGGAGGAAGAAGAGAGGGTGAGTTAAAACTCTCATCTTTCATTATGTCCAAAACAATTCATGGCTATTTAATCAACTTATAACCCTTCATCAGTTTTTTATTGATGGGTTCAGATGTTTATGGAAGCCATAATTGAGTCCTTAAAGGACTTAGATATGCGACAACCTCAGACAGAAGAGCAAGCCAAGGCTTGTGCTGATTCTTCAGAGTCTGCAAAGAAAGATGAAATAAATGGCAGGGATACTTGTTCCACCACGGAAAAGTCCAGTTCCTTGCCTCTAGAATCCACTTCCACTCAAGTGGTACATGATCAGGTACCTTTTGAGACACAATCCACCTTAGTAATCAATGGCTCCAATGTTGGCCTGGAGCATGCATCCCCTGATACTAGCGTGTCATCTTTGGGACGTGCATTTGATAGAGCTCCGTCAACCGAGGAAACAGTGAGCACATCCTGTGCTCGAACTGATTCATCAGCAAGTACCCAAAGTTCATCTGATGCTGACATGTCAGGTAGCACAAAAGCCACTGTAACAGTTGTAAGGAACCCCTCTAATAACATCATGGATGGTTTGATGCGTCGCTGGGATCTCAACTTCTTTCGAAACAGTCGATGAATGGTAAGATGAGCTTGTTTGAGTTACCTGGGGGTTGTATTATTTTTGTAACTAAGTATAGGATCCGTAGCTTTGTAAAATGTTACAAAAAGGGGGGGGGGGGGAAGAATGACTTGTGATGTGCTAAGAAATTTGGTTATAGTGTCATTGGCTTTCATTGTCTATTGTTTTTAATTTTTGGTGGAAAAAGATGTAATGTTTTTTTTTTTACTATTAATTTTTAGGCACAATTAAGGCATTGTATGGCAATACCCATTACCAAAAATTCTTTGATTTGCTCTGAATGTTATATGGTTGATGATATTTGCTTTTGCCATCTTCCTTTTCATTTATATATGTTTGATAATTGAGAACGGGATAAAATTATTAGGGACTGATCTTGTCTTGTCAGGTGAGTGGTTCATTTTCGTTTTCACAGGCAAGGTAGGCTGGACTTTTACAATGTTGAAACGACAGCGATTTGGTAGGAAATAATTAAGCAACATGACAGCTTACTTTTGAGCGTATGAAATGGTGGAAAGTTTGGGAATCAACTCTCCATCGAAGGTTTCTCCCTGCCAAGCTTAGGAAGTAACTTTCCAAGATATACCCCGAAGCTTCTCATCCATAGAAGAGGCCGAAGAGTTTGTCAACTCTGGAAGCCAACCGAGTTGTCATGCAATAGGCGCCTTTCGTGCCTAGGGCACTGACCCCTCGTTGCAATAGTCAATACTTTAGGGATCCTGGGAACCTTGAAGCGGTCCAAACATTTCGAAGACACATGCTTTTTGTCCGTACGGCAACCTTGGTCTCTCTTTGTTAGCCTGGTTTATTTTCCTCATTTGGAACCTCGACATTTCAATCACTTGTGTAACACTCCAAATTTTTGGTACAGTAAATGGTACTGCTCTGAGACTCAATACAATGAAATTTTGAAGAGAATTTGAAAACAAGTTCTATAAATGAAGTCTTAAAGAATCGCTTTGATTTTTAGAAGAGGAAATTTGAGAGAATGATTGTGAAAATATGAGATTTTGGTACAAAGGGACCAAATTATAAATTTTGAAAAATTAGAGGGCTACAATGTAATTTGATCAAGTTGAGAAAATAAGAGCCAAGGACATAAGGATGACTTATAATATGTTTTAATTTCATGGAATTCAATTTCAGGACTAAATTATAAAATTTAAGAAGTAAGGGGACTTAAAGTGCAATTTTTTTCAACAATGAAAAATTGAGTTAAAAGCATTAATAAGGTGTCATACTACTGGAGAAGTGAGTAAATCTTGTTCCATTAAATCTTGCTAGAAAAAAACCTTTTACTTTATTTCCATTATCTTCTTCATTTGATAAGGTACCAAGTAGGTTAATGAGAAAAAGGGTCAAATTGTAATATTTTATAAAATTTCAAATCAAGAATCAATACCCCTACTTGGTATTGATACTAATTTGAGCTTTGAAGTTTAGAAAAATTGAACAAAAATCAAAGGTATCAATAACTTTTTTAAAGTATCGGTACCTTCTACAAAGTATCAATACTTTACCCTTGTATCGATACTATTTTACAGTTCGATGTTTTGAAAAAAAAATACTAAAGTATCAATACCCTTCCTAAAACATCGATAACTCATAGACAATTTTCAAATTCTGCATTTGGTACCTACCTCATTCCAATCCATTATTAAACCATACCAATTCACATCTTAAATACCAATTCATATGCCTTATATGCATTCTATATGCCTTATATGCATTCTAACCAATATCAAAGCATGTCATCTTTAACTATGCATCAACAATTTATCCTTGTACCATTTCAACTAGGATCATAGACACATTGTTATACATTCAATAACATACTTATACCCTATTTCTATTAATTAACCAAATAATACCATTCAATCAAACTAAGCAATTTTTCAATGCTTAAATTCCTACCAAGCTCAATATATATATACCTAACATATCATTAATCTATCAATTTTCATACATCAACATTAGCACATATAATCAAATTATACCGAACTTCAATTACCAACTTAGTATATACATGTTTATAATCATATACTAATTTCAAATTCAACAATCCTAAACATAACAAAATATTAAGGTGACTCCACTAGGTACATGCCAACTAACAAAATAAAAAGGGGATTCACTAACATTGTTGAGTCTGGATTCTATTTGGATACTGAAGTCATTGTTCGAAATTTCACTTGAAACCTAACCCATGCACAAAAACAAAACGTACGCTGAGTAATAAACTCAGTGGTTTTTCTATAATCAAACATTATAATACAACTTAAATCAATTAAAAACACTTCATAGAAAGGCCATTCAATACCAATGTCAAACAACATGTTATAATGTACATTCCACTATATGAATTATTCCATTCAAGTTCAATTAACTAGTATAGGAGTATCATACACTATCACAACATATCTCGAATCGAACTGATCGATTTGTCTCAATTTCATACCAATCTTTCGTGCTTATAATTCGATTTACATAATTTTTCACATTATCCATCAATTTCATTTGTGATTATTAATTTTACATTTAAAATCCCTATTGACCTAACTCGAACTCGAACAGATACATTAATCCAACCAACACACCAATTTTGGCACCTAGTGTCTCATCGAAAAATCCTAAGTAAATAAATTGCATCTAGCGCTCATCGGTATAACCGAAGTAAAATTTGTGCCCAACATTCTTCGACACGTAGCCAAAGTAACCCATACTCAATCTATCCTATGACATGCCAAGTATATCTAAATTTGTCTAATCAATTAGTAGGTATTCATTTGTCCAATTCATAATATAGTTCAAATTTCACAATTTATCGTTTTTAGTTCATCAACCAAATTATCAATTCATAAGTATCATAGCATGATTCATTTGAATACAAAGTCAATTTTATATTTAAATCAATTTAAAATATTTTCAATTTTATTCAATTTAGTCCTCCATCTCAGTTATCAATCAAAATCGTATCAAGTCAACTCAATTTATCAATTTTAGCCCACCTCATAAACTTACCATGTAAAATAGAATAGATATACAACAATTGAAGTGGTTTGAATTATAGAAATACAAATCAGAAATTCCAAGCTATTCGTCGACGACTTTAGCTTTTTCTTTTCCTCTCGAGGAATATGGACTGGCGTTGGCTAAGAATTAACATAAATATATAATACCATCAATATTCAACCAAATTCACAATCAATTTTCATTTTATAAAAAAATAACATTTTACTCAATTTAGTCCCTAAAATCAAAGTTGTTATAACTTTTGAATTGGAGCTTCAATTTCGAAATTGATCTCAAATACACCCTTATATAACTTTATATTATCAATAATTACAGAAAATTTACACCAATTTCAAAATTTATACACTTTAGTCCCTATGTTAAAAAACTAGCAATTTAACATTACAAATTAGTTCTTTTTCACTTATAAGCTTAAAATCTATCAATTTAATACCTAAAAATTCAAGAAATCATCAATGGAAATATTCTAAAACTTTAAAAATTTTACAAATTGGTACACAGGCTAGCTAAATCAAGCTCTTAATACCTCAAAAACATATCAATTACAAGAAAAGGACTAAATTAACTCACCAACTGAGGGACTAAAGTTTGGAGCCCTAAACTGATTCCTTCCTCCTCAAAAATAGAGATTTCGATCCTTTGAAGAAAAGAAGAGAAACGATTTCTCTTTCTTTCTATGCTTTCATATATATTAGTTTACTTTTATAATTTATAATTTAATATAATTTTAATTTTAATACTATTTTAACAAGTTAGCATCCAACCATCCACTAATTCTAAAATGGTAAATTTTCCATTTTAGATCTTGGTTTAATTGCTATATAAATCCTTAAGCCTTTGGTCAATTATAAGTTTATAGTTGTAAACTTTTACAATTTAGTCTTTGAGCCCTAATTAAATATATTTTTGACTAAATTTCTCATCCAAAATTCAATTCAAAAATACAATAACTCTGTAAATATTTAATAATAATATTTACAGGTTTGATTTACGGAAAAGATGTCCCAAAATAGTCTTTTCTGACACCACTCAAAACCGAGTCGTTACATGACATATAAAAGTACGAGTTTGAAAAAAACTTTTTAACTAATGAGAATACCATTTATTTTTCATGGTATTATTAAATTCACATTTAAAAATAATTATAATATCTAATTTATAATTATTAGTTAAAAAGTTGAAATAAATAAAAGTTGTGATAATTATACATTTAAAAATAATTATAATTTAATAGAAGTTGTGATAACTACACATTTAAAAATAATTAGAATTTAAATTAAATTTATTAATTAAAAAATTATGCTAATTTTAGGATAAATTTGTTATTTGAATAGAACATTAAGTATAAAATATAGGGAAGAAGGAATGCGATAATTATAATTTACTATTATTAGATTAAAAAAATATTGATGTAAATAAAAGTTGTGTTAATTTTATTTTAAAAGAAACTGATAAACTACACTATTAGTCACTAAACTATGTGTAAGTTTTAGTTTTGGTTACTTAACTAAAAAAGTTACAATTTAGTCACTAAAGTTTTCAAAATTGTTTTTTTTTTGTCACTAGATTGCTAAGTGGCACTGTTTTTAGTTGGTATAATGATATTTTTAGTTTCTAGTTTTTATACTTTCTGTCAAATTGACCCTGATTATATATAATGATAAAAAATTGAAATTCTAAGCATATTAATTATCACTTAATTAATATTAGAGTTAATTATGTTAATTAGTTATTATTTTGAATAATGTTACTTTGCATTAATTACATATCTTTTTCCCAGTAAGTTGGAAACTAAGGTTCTTGATTTAATCAGTGGTTGTTCTACCTCCTGGTAAGTATTATAGTTATGCATGTTAGGTTTTTGAAGAAGTAAATATATTAAGAGTTATAGGAACAGTAAGTATGAATACAAGGTCTTGCATGGAGGTTATCTATGATTGAGATGTTAGCAAATTGTATGAAAATGGGTTTTCAATGGTGAATTTGTGTTCTTTAAGCAGTGGTTGCTGCTGGGTTGAGATGAATGTCCGAGTCTAGAGCTTCGAGCTACAGTTTAGGTGAGTATTAGGTGAGTCTCTATTTTGACTACTGCATGTTAATTGTTCAAGTAAATACATATATTTAATGATAAAACCTCAGGTAATGGGTAAGTTTGTGAAGTATATATAGTAAAGATGTTATATGTGTATAATGAAGTTATGTATGAAGTACTATATGAATAAAAAGTGACTTGTATGTATACAGGTAATATTTGATATAATGAATGTACGAATCGATCAACTATGTGTGAACAAATCTGGGTAAGTAAGTTTTAGATAAAACATCCCTTGTGATGCCTCTAGTAGGTCAAATATATTGCTAACCAGACTAGCAGATCATGATATGAAAATAAGTTTAAGACCATGTGGTTGAGACCCATGACAATGTATGATATGAAAACACTCATAGTGTAGCTTCCAGTAAGATGAAGACTGGACTGATAGATCACAACATGAGAATGGGTAAAATCCATATGGTTGAGACCCATGGCAATATATGGTTGTATAAATATTCATGGTGATGCCTTCAGTAATTTGTAGATCGAACTGACAGATCCCGATATGAAGTTAAGTATAAGTCCACAAGGGAGAAACTCATGGCACCTTCTGTGAAAGTCCGACGGGACAGTAAACACGTGATTCTATATGTTTGCTTGTGTGGAGTGATCTGCTAAGCCTTTGTGGCAAGTTCTGTATCATTATATTGGAGTATTCAATGATATTTGTGTGATAGAATGTGGTTATTCACCCTTGTGGTAAGTTCTGGATAAGTTATGAGAAATCTTTGATAGATGAGTATATGGTAAGGGTATGATACATCTGAAGTTAATCTGATTGAGTTAGTTTCATGATGTAATCAAATAAGTCTTAAGGGAAGTATCTTGAAAAGAAATGTGTATCTGTGTGTTCAAAGAGAGTATAAATCTGTTAGTCTAAGAATATGGGTGTATTCGTAGTCATGAAAGATATAAGCATTTTTTAATCTAAGCTAGTTTACATTACATAGTGCTGAAACATGAGTGTCTGGAATTTGTCATATTTGAATGGTACCATGGCTCGTTTTGAAATATTATGAAATCTGAGTTGTTTGTCATCTTGGTTTATTTTTGTATTATGTAACAAGGATGTGTTGGAATTCTTCTAGAATAATTCTTATTGGTATGAATATGCATTGATCTGAGACAAGATATGATATGATTATCATACTTAGTAAGGGTATCCGCCAAATGAAAGATATGTAAGTAGTATTCGCAAAGAGAATAGTATCGGTGAACAACTGTTCTGGAATAAATGTTGAAAGGTTGTTTGATGATAATAGAAGAGATTGTACTGTCTCGTAAGATCTGGAGATAGCCAAAGAGTTAAGTGAAAGATAATAAGTAAAGAACGGTAAATGGCATGTATGTAACGACCCGATTGTTAGGGGTGACAGAAAGTGAGATTCGAGACTCCATTCCAGTAAAACGAACCCGTAAATATTTTTATTAAATATTTACGAGGTTATTTTTGTAGTGAATTAGTTTTTGGTTAAGTAATTTTCGTGAAATTAGGAGTTGTTTAGGTACAGGGATTAAATCACGTAGGTGTTAAAAGTTGAATTATAGATTGAAATAATTATAGATTAAAATAAATTAAAAGGACTAAAGTAGCAATTATATCTTTGTTCTTTTAAAGCGGATGGACATGGGTTAAAGACAATTAATGTTATGTTATTAAATATATATTGTTTTAAGTAACTTTAATGTATGCATATAATAATAAGAAATAAACATAATAAAAAGAAACAATAAAGAAAGTGGAAAGAGATGAAACAATGCATGCAAATTAAAAAGAAAGAAAAGAAAGAAAGAACAGAAGGAGAGGCCAACAACACCTAGGGTTTTCTAACTTTCCAAGTTCAATTGGTTAGTCAATTTAGTCCATTTTCTTCTAATTTTTAAGTTTTTGGAATCCTAGTACCTAGAGCTACTCGACCCATGTTATAATTTTTAGTATTGTTTAAGATTTTAGATGTTGTCATTGTTGAATAGTTTAAGTACTAGGGGTTAAATTGATAAATTTTTAAGTTAAAAGTGGAAAAAGGACTAAATTGTGGAATTAATTATTAATTTTGAGTAACAGGGACTAAATTATTTTATTCTGTAGCAAATGTTGTCCCAGAATCCTCAGGTAAGAAAAAGAAAGACAAGGCCGACGTTGAGTAGCTTGGAATATACTGTTTGTGTTTCTATGATCCGAACTAAGTTATAAATTGTTGCATATTGAATTGTTGTGTATGATAAGTATTGAGGTGAGAACTCTTGTACTTGAGCTGAATTGAATCCATAGTTGATTTGAATGGACAAAGCTTGTATATCATGAAATGTGTTGCTTATATGAATATTGTATTGAATATATGTCTATATGTGACAATGTACATATATGAGATTTGGACATTGGATGTATTGGAAAGTGAAATGGAACCCTATTAATTGGTTTGGGCTAAGTCGGATATAAATGGTATGCCATAAGATAGGAAAAGTTTAGGGATTTCTTCGACCTTGAGTCGATGAGGCATTGGGTGCCAATTTGCTTCGATTTAACTGATGAGACATTGAGTGTCAACTTATTTAGCGTTGGGCGTAGTTATTATTTCAAATTTGTCTAATGAGGCACTAGGTGCTAAAATGGTGTGTTGGTTGGATCTGTGTATCCGTCCGAGTCCGAGTCATGTTAATAGGGGAAATTAAATTATAAAACTTATATGTGATATTGAGATGAAAAAGATGAGAAATGGATATGAGATGGGAAATGAAATATGAAATGATGAAATGAGATATGAATATTGAAATGAAGTCATATATTGATCAAGGGGATGAATCATGCCACTACATGAGTTGAAATTATCAAATGCTATATGAAATGCCATTGTCATGTACAAGAGCATGTAAAATTTAGTGGATGTGAATAAGGATTGAGGAAAGTTTATATTATTGAACTGAAACATATGTTCATGACATTACTTGTGCATTCTTACATTTTAATTACTCATATCAAGTTTAAATTGTTCGAATTATAGAAATACCACTGAGTTATACTCAACGTACGGTTTTGTTTTCCGTGCACAGGTTAGATGTTTTCAGCATATCATAGACCCAACTCTGAACAACGAATCCCAAACTCAAGTGTGGTGATGTTCTATTTTGTAATGGCATGTACCTATGAGGTCATTTGACTGATATTGTTTATAATGTGATGATATTTTGGTTTTCTAGTGAAATAATGGTTATTTGTATATATGGTTGTGGTTGAGACTATGTTTGGTATGGTAGCTTAGTTTAATGTTTTGGTATGTGTTTAGCTTAATGCTTGCTAGCATAAGTAGCTAAATGTTAGTTTAATTTTGACAAATTTGGTATGAATGAAAGTTATGAATGGTTGATGTTTTGTCAAATTCTTTGAAGATATAAAATATGGTACTAATGAGGGTACATTGTTTAGGCACTTATGATAGTTTTTTTGGCTTGTTTTAAGCTTGTTTAATTGTGTTTTGAATAGGTTAAATGATTGGTGAATTGGTTGCTTAATGTCCAAGTAAACACAATTTGGTAAACTTGAGTTTTAAGGTACATTTAGGTACACATGGCTTGGGACACAGTTTGTCACACGGCCGTGTGACACACATGGGCACACACATGGGCATGTGCCCTAAACCTATTGTAAAATAGTATAAGTGTAGTTCCCACATTTGCTGACACACGACCGTGTTACCCAAGTTAGTGAGCTACACAGGCAGAGAGACATGGGTTGGGACACGCCCGTGTGTCCCAAGTAAATGAGTTACACGGGCAGAGACACGAGCTGGGACACGGCCATGTGTCCCAACTTCAAAAGTCACACGGTCTAGGGCGTTCCACACGGCCTGGCCATATGATTGTGTGACCCCTGTTTCTAGGTATTTTTGAGATTTTCCCTAAACTTTTAGAATTGTTTCATATTAGTCCCTATTTTTTAATAAGCTATTTTTAGGGCTCCGTAAACTTGTATTAAGGACTATAAGAGTCTTTTTACTCTGATTTGGAATAGTATTGTTATGTATCCAACTTCTCGCTTTCAAGAGGGGGATAAATAGTGATAAGAGTGTAGACAGTGGAATACCAAGTTTTAGCATTACATATCATAACTCATTATTCGATTGTATGAGACATTATTATGGAAATATTAAATTAGCATGTATTGTTCCCTGTATGATGTGATGTAAATAGTCAACTTGTAGCTTTAGTTATGATGTAATTAAATGTTGTGATTGTTTAGTAATGCTCGTGATCCTATTTCGACGATGGAGAGGGGTTAAGGGTGTTACAATATAAGTATGTATAAAGTATATATATATATATATAGATTTAAAGCTGTGAAGGTATCTACCAAAGATAGAAATGGTAATCCAAAAAGTCAAAATGTAGAATTTAGCAAGAAAAGTTTAAAGGTATTTTGTACTTAAACTCACTAAATTTGTATAACTTACAAATGTTATGATTATGTTCCAAGTATTGTTGTGAATGATTACTCTAGGATGGACGACACCAGGAATATGCCAAAGAAGGGCGAACTGAGTTATTATGCATATAGTGGTCAACCTGGAAAAGTGGTGTATAGTAGAATTACGCCTTTTGGAGTCAATCTTTAGTAAACTTTTATGTTGTAATTAAATTATGATAAGCCTGACGTAAAATTTTATTTTTACTTTTAAATACTTTTCTTTAATAATGAGACCTTTTACATAATAAATATGCTTTAAAATCAGAAGTATGTGTTGTATGTTTTGAAACTTTGTTAAGTATGATGTAATATCCAAGATTCGGACCTGGTGATTCAGGTCGAGCTTGGGCATTACCTGTTCAAACTTCATTTTCTAGATTAATCATGAAATGGAACTTTTTATTCTCTATATTAATATGAAAAAATAATTTTTAAATTTTTGTGATAACTTGTTTTTGTGTTTATTTGTGTTGGCATTTTCTGTCTAAAGAAGAACAGAGAACTTAAAAGCTTGCTCACAAATATGCTAGCCAGGAGTGAAAAAAAAACATATTTTCATTACTTTCAACAAAGCATTACACGATTTTTATAGATAATCATCTTACCACACTCAACTAATCCAACTAACCTATCTTGAAACATGACAAACATAACTTGTACATATGTATAAGCTGATTAATCAATCCAATCAACACCTAACCCCATGAAAACATTACTAACCCAGTCTATTGTCAACTAAGTTTCATAGAAAAGAGGACTTGACATGTTTTCCATGTATTTTGCTACTGCTCGCATGCACTAAGGCATCATCTCACAGTTTGTAGATCATAGCTCGCACGTATTACTTGTAGTTTGACTTATCATAGGATAGCTCACTATTTGAGTGTTCACCATTTTAGCTTGCACTTGGACTATCCTCCCTTTGGCTTGTACTTAGACTGTCTGCCACTTGGCTTGTACTTGGATTGTTCGCCACTTGGCTTGCACTTGGACTATCTGCCATTTTGGCTTGTACTTTTACATCTCGTCAAGTGAGAGAGCTGCTACATGGATGGCTATGTTCTAACACTCCTCCTTGGCTTCTATGTCGTAAACACCAATTTTGTTTCTTGTGCAGCTTTTTCAAAATTTTCAGGCTCTAACACTGTTAAGTCACATCTATGATAAGCTTCAACAATAAGCATTGTGCCTTTAAAAGGAAGGTCATCGAAGCCTTCATCTTTAGCTTCATCTTTAACTTTAGTCATCTTCTCAACCAAATTTAACTTGTACACTTGACTAAGGGATTTATAATTCACATGTCCCTGTCTTTTGTGCCAACTATGTGATTCATCCACTAAACTAGTATAGGCTTTTGAGGCTACAATCCAGCATAAAGCTTCTATTATTCATTGAGATTGTCACAACTTCCTATCCCAGTTAATCAAATATAGTACAACATTTAACTTTAAAAACAACAGTGTATTTCTTCTCAAGCAATTTACCAATGCTAAGAAGATTATGGTCTAACTCCAGCACTTAAAAACATCTGGGATTACTTTAGCACATGTCGAAGTGCTAATTAGCACATCACATTTTACCTTAGCCTTAATAAGTTAACCATTTCCAATTTTGACTTTTGAAATGCAATTTTTTTCAATCAGCTTGAATATCCTTTCATTTGAAGTCATATGGTTTGTGCAACACTGTTAATCAACCAACTCTTGTTGACTTTTCTACTTGAAGCAAAACAAGAGGTAGTGAACAGATGCTCCTCGTGAGCTTGGGTTTCATCAGAAACCTAAGCTTGAGTATGGTTCTGCTGCTACTATTACTATCCTTTGGTTTTGTTTACTTTCTCCACATGACCAAATTGTTTACAGCTTCTACACTAAATATCTGGCTTGAACCATGTAACACCCCTTACCTGTGTCCGACGCCGGAACAGGGTACGAGGCATTACCGAACTTAATCCTTCACAAACATGCAAAAATCGAGCTATAAAATTTTATTCGTATCAAAACTTTTCATACACATGCATAACGTCCCATACACAGGCCTACGAAGCCTTAAACATGCATTGAAAGTAGTTAGAGACTAAACAGAGAACCTTAGAAAGTTTTTGGAAAACTTAGAAAATTTTTCCATGACACAAGGTCACACGCCCGTGTGGACATAGGGACACGCCCGTGTCCTCAAGCCATGTAACTCTCTAACTATGACGTCAGTGAATAATTTGGACCACTCGGCTAAGCCACACGCCCGTGTGCTAAGGTCGTGTCCCCCACATGGTTGAGACACACGGCCGTGTCTCAGCCCATGTGGCCAACACTTAGGCTATTTTCCAAGCCTTTAAGTTACCCTTAATCCTTCACATCTTTATTTCCATATTACACTTTTAATTCATGGCCATGACCATTTAGATTGGTCATAAAACATTCATCATTCACATATTTCATAACACCAACCATATATGGCCAACAAACATAATCACGTCACAAGCATTAGAACATAGCATACATAGATACGTTCACAAACCACAATCAAAATGAGCCACCTTTCATGGCTATATACAAATAACTCAATATAGGCCAATACATTTGACTAGTGATGTTAACACTTGTCATAAAAAAAAACCAAGTCCCTATACATGCCACTCACTTGAAGGCGCTTAGCATATATATATCAATATTCCAAAGGTGATGGTTTGATAGTGTGGTGCTACCTCCGACGACCTCCAACCCCGAGCTAACTTGTCAATACTAAAGAAAAGGAAAGGAAGGGAGTAAGCTTTATAGCTTAGTAAGACCGTATGAAATTAATAAGCAATTTATCAACTTGCTTCTCAAGGTAATACCACAATATTTGCATTTTTGCTTATGTTCAAGTCAAACTATTTTCTCGAGTTGCAGTCACTAAATTATTTATATCTGGAGTTACAGAATCCAAATTAAGTTCTGCTAATTTTTCCTGAAACTAGACTCATATCTTCTTACCATAAAATTTTCAGAATTTTTGGTCTAGCCAATAAGTACAGTTTATTCTTTAAAATTAGCCCTGTTTTGCTATCTAACAATTCCGACCCCTGTTCACTAAAAATTAATTATCTCCTTGTACCGGATTCAGATGAAGTTCCCTTTTATTTTTTTGACAATAGACTCATTAATTATTCTAAGCATATAAATTATAACCCATAATTATTTTTATACGATTTTTAATGATTTTCTCAAATTGGAATAGGGGATTTTGAAATCATTCTGACTCTATAATCATTCTGACTCTATCTCACATCAATTCAAATATCTCATAATATAAACTTCTTTTGCTTACAAATATTCTCATATATGAAACTAGACTCAAGAAGCTTTAATTTCATATTTTATTCAGCATCTAATGCGATTTCCAAAATTTTTGGTGGATTTTCAAAGTCGAACTGTTGTTGCTGTCCAAAACTATTTCAATGCTAATTTTACCCTTTCATAATTATCTTTAAATAGGCTTTCATGCCGATCAATTTCTCTTTTCATATTCATTAGGCCACAAGTTGAAGGGATAGACATATCATGTCCTAATTTAATTCAACCTAAAAGCCTCATACATAATCATCCATCAAATTTACCACATAATTATACACCATAGGTATTAACCTAATATTTACAAGGTCGTCAGAAAGTCATTCTCATAGGTATGACTTACTCATTTACATTCTTACTAAAATTCCAATATACATCGAGCTCATCACTCATGAATTTTTAGTACATACCTGTACCCTTCCAACATGATCACAAACATATCTTACTCATATTCACTCCTTACTAGCCGTACAACATACATTGAGCACGCATTTAATGAATTTCATGTAAGTACTTGTATCACTCACATCATGGTCATAACCTCTCTTATTCCAACATAAACTGTAAATTTCCCGTTGAACCATTTGGAATACTATGGGATATTCAATAAGCCTCAAGCGAAGGGTAAGGTGCCGACGCCATGTCCCGAACATAGTCTTACATTGGCTCACACATCAAAGTCGATGCCGTGTCCGAAACATGGTCTTACATTGACTCTCGTATATTGAGGTCGATGCCATGTCCCAGACATGGTCTTACACTAGCTCTCATCTATCGGTGCCGATGCCATGTCCCAAACATAGTCTTACACTGACATATATCAAGCCAATGCCATGTCCTAGACATGGTCTTACACTGGCTCTCATATCTCGAGGCCGATGCCATGTCCCAAACATGGTCTTACACTAGCTCTCATATCTCGAGGCCGATGCCATGTCCCAGACATAGTCTTACACTAGCTCTCATATTTCGAGGCTGATGCCATATCCCAGACAAGGTCTTACACTAACTCTCATGTCTCGAGGCCGATGCCATGTCCTAGACATGGTCTTACACTAGCTCTCATATATCGAGACCGATGCCATGTCCCCAACATGGTCTTACACTAGCTCTCATATCTCCTTAGCATCATGGCATGAATATCCGATCTATTCCTATGGTTCAACTGGGAGTTTCCCATATTAATCTCATCATACATTACTCATAGCCACATTCAAACATTTTATGCAAAATCAATCATTAAATGCATAATAATGATAAATTTGTAATATTTACGTACATCTTCCTCATTTCAATGGAATATCATATTCAATCAAATTTCCAATGTATTCAATCATCACATAAATGTTATTAACATTTGGCATCACTTTCTCATACTCAATATCATCAACATATAATTCAATACAATCATAGCAAGATAGATTTCAAGTATATTAACAATAACATGGATAATATGCTTATTTAGTCACACGGACTTACCTCGAATGCAAAAACGGCTAATTATTCCCTTTTTGTCCTAAACCACGTACTTTCTTGATTTAACCCTAAACCTCGATTTTCTTGATCTAAAATAATAAATTTTACTCATTTAATCATCACATTAAATTAAGCGTTCCACAATTCATACTTTGGAAAAATGACCAATTTGCCCCTAGACTTTCACAAAAATTATGATTTTTGCCCCTAGGCTCGTAAAACATTTTTTTTTATCAAATTTCATCATTAACCAAGCCTAGCCCAACCTTTATTACTCTTGTAGAAACTCACAATTCCAATTATTTCACACAATTCCCATCCATTTAACAAACTTTACAAAATGGTCCATATTAGGTGTTTTCATGAAAATCCTTTCACAAAAGTTATTTATTTAACAACCAAGATTCATTTTCTTCCTTAAAAATTCAGAAAAAAACATGAATAATCTCATGGAAAAACCCTACACTTTCAACCATTTTGCAAAATAGTCCCCTCATTAGCTAGATTATGCTATAAGAGTCCCAAAAGTACAAAAATTATCAAGAAAGGCCATCAAAATCACTTACTTGTAAGGGATATAAGTTGTTGATATTTTTGAGCTTTCAAAACCCCTTTTTTCTGGTATTTTCAATGGGAAAGAAGGAAGATGAAAGATGATACATTTTTTCTTTATTTTATTATATTACTAGTCAAATTAGTCACCAACATTTCACCTAACTTTGACCCTGCAATATTTTTGTCTCCTTGATCAGCCACTAACATATTTATGGTCTATTTACTCAATAAATACCCCTAATTTAATGTTCTATAGCTATTTGACACATTTAGCTAGTAGAACGAAACTTTCGAACTTTATGCGATTTGGTCTTTTTTAAAAATTAAGCAAGCAATCGCTAAATTTAGTTCACCAAAATTTTCATTCACTCATATAATCATCCTATAACACATAAAATAACATTAAAAATAAATTCTCCGGTCTCAGAATGGTGGTTCCAAAACCATTGTTTCGACTCAGCCCAAAATCGGGCTGTTACAAACCAGTAATACCTCTCTAGGTGATTGGTCTTCTTGCAATGAGAGCATGGTGGATTTTTTTCCTTTCCACTATCTATCCAACTCTTCTCTTTCTTTTCTGTCCAATCCTTCTTCTTTTTTAATAGCTTGATAAGCTAGAGCCTTCTCTGTTTCTTGCCTGAAAGGCTTCCTCAGAGTGCCCCTTTTCTCTGCTTGCTCTTCTTTGTTCTTGATCATACAAAGTATTGATCAACTTAGGTAGAGATATTGTTGATATGTTCCTCAAGTCTTCAAGAAAGAAAATTTTTTACTTGTACCTCTTTAGAAGTGTGGTTATGACTTTCTCAACCACCCTACTATCACCGAACTGGTCCTTTAGTAGTCTAATGCTGTTGACCAGTACCATTATCATGTCTACATATTGCTTCACTATTTCAGCCTCCTTCATCTTCAAGTTCCCAAAATCTCTCTTGAGATTAATGAGCTGCCTAATTAATGACATAAATTATCCAAACCTTGAAACTCCTCTTTTAGCTTATCCCAAGCTTCTTTGGGAGTCTCATAGGCCATAATCCTGGTGAAAATCACATGTCTCACAGGCCTTGTACTTCTTAGCACGCTTATCACTATGTTGCCTGATTTGTGCTATGGTAGGATTCGCCCTCAATGGTGGTGGCTCAATATCATCAACCACTACCTCCCACAAGTCAAAAGCCTAATGGTAGGTCTTCATCTTTACTACCCAAATATGGTAGTTTTCACCATATAACACAGGTGGTGGCAGAGGTGAAAAACTTGCTGAAGACATTTTTTGCAGAAACACAAAAAAATGGCCGTTAAAGCTCAATGGCTTTGGATATCAATTGTTGGCATTTTTTGTCTAAGGAACAAAGAACTTACAAGCTTGCTCACAAACATGCTAGCAATGAATGAAAAAAAAAACAAATTTTCATTAATTTCAACAAAGCATTACATGATTTTTATAGACAATCATCTTACCAAACACAACTAATCCAACTAACCTATCTTGAAACTTGAAAAACATAACTTGTACACATGTATAAGCTGGTTAATCAATCCAATCAGCAAGTAATCCCATGAAAATATTACTAACTCAGTCTATTTTCATCTAATTTTCATAACAAAAAGACTTGACATGTTTTCAGTGTATTTTACTAATGCTTGCATGCACAGGTATCATCTAACAGTTCGCAGTTCATAGCTCACACGTATTGCCTGTAATTCGACTTAGCGTGGGATAACTCGTTGTTAGTGTAGCACCCCTAACCTGAATCCGTCACCGATACAGGGTTACAAAGCACTACCAAAATTTACATGACAAATAGCAGATATTTCATATCATCTAGCATTCATATCATAACTTAATCCAAATTAATAATATTGTCCCTTATGTGAGCCCTCGAAGCTCAAAATAGATGTTAAAAATAAGTCAGGACTAAACCGGGTACTCAAAATTTTTTCAGAAAACATTAAAATTTTTCAAAGGTACAGGGGACACACCCCCATGTGGCCAGGCCATGTGTCTCACACGATGAAGAGACGCCTGTGTTTTAGGCCGTGTGGGCACCCGTAATAGGACACACAGTTGTGTCCCAGCTCATGTCCAAACTTTGGAGCACTCTAACTTGGGTCACACGGCGAAGTCACATGTTCATGTGCTAGGCCGAGTGAGCATACTGACTTTGTAACACCCTGAATTTGGGGCCTAGAAGAGTGGGCTTTGAGTCTGGGATTCGGATAGAAGAAAACCTGAATAATTAAGAAGTTTTAAATATTATCGTTTAAGAAAAAATTTTTGAATTAAATTACTACTAGAAAATTTTTACTGTATTTATTATTACGGACATTTTAAATTTTTATGAAATTTTAATTAGTATTATGAGATAAAATTATTATTATTAGAAAAATATTACTGTATGTGTAATATCCTGAATTAGGGCTTAATCGGAATAGTGGTTTTGTGACCATAAATCTGAGATAGAAATAATTATTTTATAATTATTTTGATGATTATGATATGATTGCATGATTGTGTGAAAATTTCGTGATGAAATTCTATGCCTAAAGTGCTTAAACTGAAAGTAGGGACTAAATCGAATAAGTTGCAAAACTTGCATTCTAGAAGCTTTTAGTATGAAATTGTTTTGGAATATTAATGGGGAGGTCTTAAATAGCAATTTGACCAATTTTAAGTTCATGGACAAAATTAGGACATGGAAGGAATTTTTGGAAAGTTTAGTAGTAAAGGTATTTTGGTCATTTAGTTATTAAAATGAATTAAAACAAAATTAAAAGCCAATTTTTGTCCATCTTCTTCATTAGGCCAAAATTTCAAGGGTTCTCCATAGCTAGGGTTTGTTTCAAGCTTCCAAGCTCCATAGTAAGTGATTCCAAGCCCCGTTTTTAATGTTCTTTACGTTTTTGGAATCCCGGAAGCTCGATTAAGCTTATGCTAGCAATAATTCAACCTAGGGTTTATATTTGGAAAAATACCCATAGGTGAAATTTTTGTATTTTGATGTTTTATGATAGAATATTAGGTTTTAAATTATGTTAGACAACTTGTGCTACTCAGTTTTTAGTGAAAACAAGTAAAAGGGCTTAATCGGCAAAAATACCTAATAGTCACAAGTATATGTTAGAGAGAGAATTTGATGTTGCCATAGAAGGGAAAAGTGATCAGCATGTTATAAAACATAAGAATAAGGAATAAAGTTTAATTCCCGAGCCTAGGGGCAAAAGTGTAATTATGCAAAAGTTTAGGGGCAAAAGTGTAATTTTCCAAAGTTCGTATTAAATGCTGTTTTGATGAATGTATGTATTAAATAAGATTAATTTGGCATCATAGATCAAGAGAAACGAGATTCAAGTCGTGATCGATGAAAAGAAAAGATTGTGGACTAAATTGCAAAATCTTTAAATTTTGGTACCAAGGTAAGTTCATGTGTAAATAATGTAGCATAAATGTTATTTTTAAGTTATTAATGTTGTTTATATGATATGATGCTGATTATTATCATGAAATATTATGCTTTGTGGTTATTTTCGAATAAAATGCAAATTATGTGTATTAATTGTTAAATATAAAGTACTACCGAGTATTGGTTTCGATATTTTACGGAAGATGGCAAGGAGATGTGTTCGAGGAAAATCCCGTTTGAACCTTAGGAATAGATTAGGATACAAGTGACATGTCACTAGGATGGTTGAGCATCCAAACTCGTTGAGTTGAGTCCGAGTTCACTTATGGATGCAAATGTCCGAACTCGTTGAGTTGAGTCCGAGTTCGTGAGATGTAACTAGGCATCCGAACTCGTTGAGTTGAGTCCGAGTTCACTTATGAATGCGAACGCCCGAGCTCGTTGAGTTGAGTCCAAGTTCACTTAGGGGCGGGTTACATGATTTCTTGATTACATATGAGGCACTTATGTGCAAATTATCCGTGTATCCGAGTTGTATTCCGATGTGTTCAACGGGTGAAATTTCTAGTTTAATGGAAGAGCACTTAAGATATAAGTGATGTTTTGGGTAAGTGTTGTGAAATGGACACTTTGGACAGGTATGTTCTTAACCCTCGGGTTGAAAATAAATACAACAATGATAAGGTGGTAAGATGATGAATGATGTTTAAAGATGTGATATATGTGGTACCGTGCTAAAGTTGTTTGGTATATTTGTATTGTTATGTTACTTGTTATTTACATATGAACTTACTAAGAATTTATGCTTACTCCTTCCTTTTCATTCACTGTAGTTTTGAACAAGCCGGCTCAAGAATCGGGACAGGTCGAAAGTTCGATCACACTATCCAAAGGACTTTCATCTGGGTAAATGGCTTGTAAAACTTAAGTATGGCATGTATAGCAATATACTTTTTTTGTGTAAATAATTTTATGATATGGCCATGTTTGGTTGAGAAAATGTTTGATATTGATAAGTCATGGTGATGGCTAATTTAGATCATGTTTGATATTATGGAAGTTTAATAGGTTATCTAGTTCATAAAAATTCATGGAAAGATGAAACTTGCCTTAAAACAGAATATTGCTGCAGCAATGACATGAATTTGAAAAATCACTAAAAATAGTATAAATGGAACTAAATAATGAGTAAGTTATGAAATTTAAGCTTAATGAGTCTATTTTCATGTGGATTGAACAAAACAGGCATATAAATTATATTTTATGAGATATTTAAACTTTTGTGAAATAGGGCCAGAGTGATTTTTGGATCCCCTGTTCTGACTTTAAAAATTCATAATAAATTTACTAAAATAATTAGAAGGTTTTATTTATATGTACAGATTCCTTATTGAGTCTAGTTTTAATAGAAACAAACCTCATAGTCATTGAAATTTTTTATAGAGATATATCTGATTCGTAATACACAGAGGTCAGAGCAGTCGAACCCTGAAACAGGGGATAATTTAATTAATAAACTGTACTAATTGGCCCAATAAAAAATTCTATAAAAAAATTAGTAAATAGATATATGAGTCTAGATTCATGGAAAATTTATGGATCTTGATTTCGAGTTTCGTAACTCGAGATATGATTTTTCTTGTAACTGTGATGCGGGTAGTTAGAAAGCTGTGAATGTAGAAACAAATGATTTGAAGTTCTTAATTTGATAAATTATGTTCGGTAACCCCTCAAGCTCGAATCCGGCGACGGTTTCGGGCGTGGGGGCGTTACAGTATGTATGTTTGAAAAATTTTTATGAAAATTATTATTATTTACTGTATTATTGATATTTGAAATTTTTATTATTAGATATATTTATAAAATTATTATTATAATTATTATTATTAGATAGGAAAGAAAAAAAATACATATATATTTATAAAAGTATTGTTGTTTTGGGGGTAAACTCTAGGAAAAAAATTGTTTTAATTTTTGCCTCATAGAGGGAATCTGGGCATAAGGCTTATAAAATAAATTGGGCAAGACTGGCACAAAGAAGCGTACCTGGCCCAGTGGTTAGCATGCTAGGTAGTGGGAGGGAGAGCTGGGGTTCGACTCCCAGCATGTGCAAAAGTGTTTTATTTTTCTTTATATCAGGGAACGATGCAGGGAAGCCTTATATGTAGTTGGGGTGTGTTAAAAGGTAACACAAAAGGAAGCTCGGTCCAGTGGTAGAGGCGCTGGGAGTGTGGTATAGTGCCTAGGTTCAAGGGTTGGCGCACGCAAAGGCTTGTTTTTATTTTAGAAGCCAGGTCACACTAAAGTAAGGTTTAAGAATAGTTGCGACCGAGTTATGCTACAAGAACGTTTGTGGCGCAGTGGTAGTAGTGTGCTAGGAGTTCCACAAGGGCACAGGTTCGAGTTGCGTGGAAGGCGAAATTCCCCTTTTATTTTTAAGCGGACCAAAGCTTCAGCAGGTAAGGTTTATAATTAATTGTAACCATATATTAGTAAAGGAGAAAATGTGGTGCAGTGGCCAGCAGCTTGGGCGAAGGCGCAAGGGCGCAAGGCAGACGGAGGTCTGGACATGCACGCAAGGTTGGGATTTTTGCTACATGCGTGGGGAAGGAGTTGGGGTCTGATCAGGACTCTTGGCATGCTGAGGCGGTGCAAACGGTGGGCTGATCGGTCAAGAGTTTGAATGGAATTCAAACATTGAATGTGGCCAAAAATCAAGGAGCAATTCGGGGAATTGGAATTTAGGAAGAATTCCTATGCCAAAATACACTCACTCGGCCATAGCTAATGAGTGCCGTATATTTTGGCCTTTAGGATTCAGTTTTTTCTTATTTTATTTTATTTTCTTTTCTCCTCTCTTCATTTACTTCCTTTCTTCTTCTTCTTTTCCTTCTTTTCTTTTCTTTTCTTTTCTCTTCATCTACTTTCTCTTCTTCTTTTCCTCCATAGCCGAATCCTTCTACTATTTTACTCATCTCCACTTTTTAAACATTTGTTCGTAAGCTTTATACACAAAAGCCGAAATCCCGAAAGCCTATATTTCTTCTGTGCCGATTTCTCCTAACCAAACCCTCTGATTCTTCTCAATCTTGTGGCCCATTCTTTCTTCTTCTAAACCCTAAATTTCTGTCGACAAAGCCACTACAAAACTCTCATATCTCATCTTCTTCACTGTTTCAAAAAGCTGAAAACCCCATAGTTTAGGGGCATAGTCGAATCTTTAGACCAGAAAAGGACTGACTTCTGCTAGGGTTTGAAGGTTAGATCTACATCAGAATCGAATAAGAACTAAAGTGGAATCATTGGCTGAAGGAACCGGTGGTAAGTTTTCGAAACTATTTCTTCATTTCGGGAGTTAAGAAAAGTCGAAACCCTTATGGGTGGCTAGCATTTTGGACTAAGGGTTTTGTGCCTCTTTCTGTTTGGTTGTGTAAGCGTTAGCATGAGAAAGGGGACATACAAAAAAGGGCTTGAAGACTAATTTGGTTGGCTCTTTAGAACTAACCCATATTTCGGCAAAAGGTAAAGAACTCTGGGATCTAAGGCTGTTTTGGTCAAATACGGTAAGGGGTTAAAAACGTAGTTTGTTTTCGATATTTAGATTGACGTGGTAGTAATCCAATTGTAGGCAGTTTGTGTGAGTGGATCTCACCAACGTACCATTCTAAATCAAGTGTGTATCAAACACCTTCTCATAGTTCAATTCGGCAAAAGCCGAAATGCCAAAATTCCGGCATTTCATGGGCTTGTGAGTGTGCGAGTGCTCACAAGATGTTTAGAAATCATAAGATCTAAAATCACAAAGTAGTAAGTTAGTCGTGTGTGAAATTTCGTGCACTTCGATAATTGGGCCTCGATAGGCTAAAACTGGGCCGAATGGGCTTACGGGCTCATACGGGTTAATAAATAATAAAAATATATAATATAAAAAAGAGGCAAAAGTATGTTCTGTTAGACTGTAGAATCAAAACTGCTTAAACCAGTAAACTGGTCATAAAACTTGAGTTAAATGTGCTTAAATGTGCTTAAATTGCTAGTGGACACTGTAGGGCCCATTAGGGGTTTGAGGGCCCAATGGCTAAAATTGTGAAATTGAGATAAATAAATTATTGCGATGAAAAATGGGCTAGTAAGGACCGTAACATTCATGAGAACCCTTAAAATTGATAAAATTACTGAAATACCTTTATAGGTGGAAATTTTACAGATTTACCCCTAAGAGTAAAATTACTGATATACCCCTAGGGTTAAGGTTGACCTGAATGCATGTTTGATTGTTACTATTTACTGCATGCCATGTTATTATCATTTGATGCATGGGACTGGGTTATTGATGGAGGAAGTACTGAAAGTGGCTTGTCCACGTACTGGAGGCTTTGCCTCAACTTACTGATATCTGAGCAGCAATGCTGCAACTGTGGAGTATAGGGCTGGGTGGGTTAAGCTATTCCCCACATGAGTGTAGGGCTGGTACGGGTGGAGTGTAGCGGTTGGTTATAGGCTAGGTTGGGCTTGCATACACGAATAAGTCTGTTCTGTTCTGGAATGGGCCTACGGGCCATACTGTTATCTGAAAAGGGGCTAAGGCACAGTTTACTGTATTCTGAAAAGGGCTTTGGCCCAGTACCTGCTGTTATCTGAATAGGGCTTTGGCCCAATGGGCTTGAGCTGACTTGGGGTTTGGATGGGTTTTCCATACATACTGAGTTTTCCAAACTCACCCCCTTTCTCTTCCATCCTTGCAGGTGAGCCCTAGTTGGTGGACTTGGAGCTGGGCGGGATTCAGAGTGGCCACGAAGATTAAATTTCTGGGTTTTAAATAAGTTTCAATTAGCTTCCTTTTAAATTTCGCATTTATTTTTGATTATTTCTATTTTGGTTAAAGTTGTAATAGGTCTGCTCTATTATTTTTATTTTGGGTTTTTAAATTAGTTAAATCGTTTTCAACTTGAGATTCACATCACTTAAATTGATTCCTTAAAATTGGATAGCCCTAGGGTGCGTTTTATAAAAGTTACTTATTTTCAAAATATCACGATAACCGAGCAAAGCTTCCGCAATGTAAATGTTTTTAAAGGAAATAAATATTTTAAATGGACTTAAACTTAATTTGTTGTTCATGGACAAGTAATAAGCTTAAAGTGTGGCAATGGATGTGTGCATGTCTAGGATTGGATCATGGAAGAGCTAGGTACTTAAGCAGTCTAATTGACTCACCTCCTCTTTTCTTGAATGCTACCTGGTGCATTGTATCCATTCACTTTAAGCCATAACAAAGAAGGTTTGATTTTTCGATACTTAACTGTTTTTAAAATAACATGTTTCTACCACTACAAAGGTTTACAAGTTTAAACGGTAAAAGTTTCTAAACATCAAGAAGGGTTTTCAATGAAAACATGCTTTTCGAAAAACACTTCAATGTGACACACAAAACTTGGCCATAATGTCTGGGCTGGGTTTGGGGTGTTAAAGACTTGTATTAATAAAGTACAGGGGTCACATGGCCAAGCCACACGCTCGTGTGTTAGGCCGTGTGAACAAGTTGAGTATTCTATTTTGCAATTTAAGAGATGTAGGGGACAAACGGCCAAATCAAAAGCACGTGTGCTAGGCCGTGTGAACAATTTTGAGTATACTGACTTGTGCAAATTTTTAAAATAAAGGGGACACATGGTCATGTTCCTAGCCGTGCGTCACACACGGTTGAGACACACACCGGTGTCTCTGCTTGTGTGGACAAAATAGGCCATTTTTCTAGCTATATTACTCACCCAATTTTCCTTCCACCTATATTAACACATTAACACATCAACAAGCCATAACAAAGCAATCAAAACAAGCCATAATCGTGTCCTAAACATAACATATCATCACATACCTATAATGTTACCATCATTTAACCTTATCAACACATATAAACCATAACAAGGCCATATATATATACATACCATATAAAAGCCAAACATATGGCTAATATTAACAAAATATTTATATGTCAGCATAGGCCAATTTAGCCTATACATGCCATTATAATCAAAATAATTTACTATATATACCGAAATGGGACGATGGATAGTGTGATGTGGCTCCGACTAGATTCCAACCTTAACGAGCTTCCAAGTTACTATAAAACAGGGAAAATAAAATAGAGTAAGCATTTAATGCTTAGTAAGTTCGTATAACATGGAATTTAACTTACCATTTAATCACATTAAAGGTAAGCATTCTAAGCCTATTCAAATCAAATTGGCCATATATATTAACACATTAACACATCAACAAGCCACAACAAAGCAATCAAAACAAGCCATAATCGTGTCCTAAACATAACATATCATCACATACCTATAATTTTACCATCATTTAACCTTATCAACACATATCAACCATAACAAGGCCATATATATATACATACCATATAAAAGCCAAACAAATGGCTAATATTAACAAAATATTTATATGTCAGCAGTGGCCAATTTAGCCTATACATGCCATTATAATCAAATTAATTTACTATATATACCGAAATGGGACGATGGATAGTGTGATGTGGCTCCGACTAGCTTCCAACCTTAACGAGCTTCCAAGTTACTATAAAACAGGGAAAATAAAATAGAGTAAGCATTTAATGCTTAGTAAGTTCGTATAACATGGAATTTAACTTACCGTTTAATCACATTAAAGGTAAGCATTCTAAGCCTATTCAAAACAAATTGGCCAAAAGCCCTAACATATATCCTCATCAACCATGTTAGTCATGTATTTCACATGAATATCAAGAAACATGTATGAGCTCAACAATAATCAAATTTTCATATACATATACTTTCCACGTCATGTGTCCATATAACATGTACAAATCGTATCCATGTATTTCAAATATATTTCCGTAATAATTCATCTCGAATTCAGATTGTATCAGATCAGAACTTTGCCCGTTGAACCATTTAAATAACATTGGATACACGAATAGTACACGTAAAGTGTACAAATTTGTAATCTATCAATTTATATACATGTAAGCCCATACGAGCATATAGTCGAGAAGCTTTTTCAAGCCATGAAACGGGAAGCTCATGTGGGCCATGTAATGGGAAGCTCATAAGAGCCGTTAACAGGAAGCTCATGTGAGCCAATATCGGGAAAGCTCTTTAGAGCCATTAATCGGGAAGCTCATGAGAGCCAATTATCGGGAAGCTCGTAAGAGCCAAATAACAGGAAGCTCAAGAGAGCCATATATTGGGATTCTCATAAGCTCTGAATAACGGGACGCTCTTGCGAGCTGTGGTGTTTCCGTAACACATGCAGGACCGCAACCAATTTGGAAACCCTTAAAGATATTGTCATTTGTATCCATCGAATTTCTTAGGTTCAAAAGGGATTTAGTACTTGTTAGATATCTTCGGATATGTGATCAATACTTATAAATGGCTATTATACAATTCACAAACATAATATTCAATTTAAACATATAAACATACAATTTAGTTACATGAACTTACATCGACAAGTGTTCGTAAACACAAAAGCTACTAATCCGATACTTTCTCTTTTCCTCGATCTAACTTCGTATTGTGTCTATCCAGATCTAAACGAATGAATTTAACTCAATTTAATACAATTCATATTCAACTCATTCAAATACACATCTTTGGTAAAATTACTATTTTGCCCTTATACTTTTAACTAATTACGATTTTGTTCCTAGGCTTGGAAAATGAAATTCATACAATTTAATCTTTATTCTAAGCCTAGCTGAGTTTCATGTATCACAATAGCAGCCCATGTATTTCATAAAATTCATAATTTTTCCATGAATTTTCCATCTTTTCAATTTAGCCCCTAAATCATAATTTCATCAAAATTCTCTTTACAAAAGTTGTTTATCTATCAACGACATTTCATTTTCTACCATAAAACTTCATAATTCAACTATATTCATCCATATAAAAACCCTAATACTTTAATAGTTTTACAAATTAATCCTCGAGATAGCTAGATGAAGCTATTACGATCTCAGAAACATAAAAATAATTAAAAACAGGACCAAAATACTTACCTAATTAAGCAAAATAAGCTTGCTTGAGCTTCACTATCATGGATAGAGTTTCCATGTCTTATTCTAGGAAAGATGATGAAAATGATGATAGTTTTATTATTTAATTCATTTATCATCTTTCCAAAATTAACCTTAATAATTTACTAATTTCCAATGATGAATAATTATTCTTATCTACTAACTCCACTAAATGGTCTATTTTCCATATAAGGACCTCAAATTTTGAATTCCATAGCTATTTAGTACCTTTAACTATTAGAATTCAACTTTTGCATTTTATGAAATTTGGTCCTTTTCATCAAATTAAACATGTAATCGGTAAAATTTCTTAACAAAATTTTCATACGATATTTCTATCATATTATAAACCATAAAACAATATTAAAATAAATTTTCTTTCGGACTAGGATTTGTGGTCCCGAAACCACTATTCCGATTTCACTAAAATCGGGCTATTACAACTTTCCCCCTTAAAAAAATTTTCGTCTTTGAAAATCTTACGAGTAAAGAGGTTCGGATATTGTTTTCTCATAGTTTCCTCAGGTTTCCATGTTGCTTCTTCTATTTCGTGTCGTTTCCAAAGAACTTTTACTAAAGGTACCTTTTTATTTCTTAGTTTTTTCACCTATCGAGCCAAAATTTTGATTGGTTCTTCACTGTAAGTCAGGTTAGGCTGAATCTCGACATCCGTCAGGGAGATAACATGTGAAGGATCAGATCGATATCATAGTAACATGGACATGTGAAAAATATTGTGAATCTTTTCTAGTTCTGATGGTAAAGGTAACCAATACGCAACAGGTTCGATTCTTTTAGTAATCTCATATGGCCCAATAAATAATGGAATCAATTTGCCTTTACGACTGAACCGAAGAACTTTCTTCCAAGGTGAAACTTTCAAAAATACTTTGTCACCAACTTGAAACTCTATTTCTTTATGTTTAAGACCCGCATAGGATTTCTGACAATCAGAAGCCACTTTCAAGCTATCTCAGATCACTTTCACTTTTTCTTCATTTCACGAATGAAATCAACTCCATGTATCTTTTTCTCACTAAGCTTTGTCCAATATAACGGAGTTCTACATTTATGACCATACAGAGCTTTATACGATGCCATCTTTATGCTTGACTGATAACTATTATTATATCCGAATTCAACTAACGACAAATATTTTTCCTAATTGCCTTCGAATTCTAAAACACAACACCAAACCATATCTTCAAGAATCTGAATCACACGTTTAGATTGACCATCAGTCTAAGGGTGAAATGTGGTACTAAAATGTAATTGCGTACCCAGAGCTTCTTGTAACTTGTTCCAGAATTCGAATGTGAAACGCGGATCTCTATCGGAAATAATGGAGACTGGCACTCTATGTAACACCCTTCGCCCATATCTGACACCTAGACAGGGTTCGAGGTGCTACCGGACTTAACTCAAGCACTTTCATACTAAACCGGCCATGAAATTTCGTTAAAATTTAAAACTTTTCATTTCACATGCATATTGTCCCTTAAATGGGCTCACAAAGCTCAAAACATGCATTAGAGATGGTTCAGGACTAAACCAAGAACTTAAGAAAAACTTGGAAAATCTCATGCTTTAAGGCTCCACACGCCCATGTGGATATAGAGCGCACGCCCGTGTGCTAAGGACACGCCTGTGTTCTATGGCCGTGTCCTTCACATGGCTGAGACACACGGTTGTGTCTCTGCCCGTGTATTAACTACCATGCATTTTGACCTGAATTTCCAAGGTGCAGGGGACACACGGCCGGGTCACACACCATGTGGAAAAACCGTGTGTCACACACGCCCGTGCGTCTACCTGTGTGGACAAATACGAGGCTATTTTCCAAGCCATTTTGTCACCCTAACAACATACACACACATACTATTACAATAGTATACAACAAGGCATACATGGGCACTTAAATGTCCATAAACATGTTATGATCATGTCAATTTCTCATGCAATAGATATCATAGATTTTACTCACATCTTTACCACATTCATACCATAATCATTATAAACTTGTCACATAAGACCATAGCACATGCATGCATATATAAATAGGTTTAAAACCTCAATAGCTAATGTAAACCAATACATTTGGCTAAAACAAATGTCACACACTCAAATATTTAAACTCCTATACATGCCATAGACTCAAGGTACATGAAATCAATTACACCAATGGCGATAGCTTGATAGTGTGATAATATCTTCGACAAACTCCAACCTAAGCTAACCTAGCAACACTAGAGAACATGGGAAGGGAAGGGGGTAAGCTTTACGCTTACTAAGTTCATATGAAAATAATAAGCAACTCATTAACATGTTTTTATCAATGTTCCCAACCTATTCTCAAGTTCATGATAAGCTGTCTTCTTGTACAACAGTAAATAAAATATTTATATCTGGAGGTACGAAACTCCAAATTAAGTTCCATTAATTTTTACTAACACTAGACTCATGTATCTTTCTACCATACAATTTCCAGAATTTTTGGTTTAGCCAAATACTACATTTTATTCCTTAAAGTTCCGACCCTTCTGCACTAAAGTTTAATTATCTCATAGCACAAGACTTGAACAATGTTCCCGTCTATTTCTCTTGAAAATAGACTCATTAAAGATTCTAAAAATATAAATTATAACTCAAAAATATTTTTTTACAATTTATAATGATTTTCTCAAATCAGAATGGAGGATTTCGAAATCGTTCTGACTGTGTCTCACACAACTTCAAATATCTCGTTCTAGGAAATTCTTTTGCTTACATGGTTTCTTTATAAGAAACTAGACTCAATAAGATTTAATTCCATATTTTATTCAGTCTGTTCTCATTTTCCACTTTTTTTAGTGTATTTTCAAAGTTACACCAAAGCAGTAGCCCAAAACTATCAAGGCTACTCATTCACAATTATTGTTCACCAAATTAATACCACATCATTTCATCCATCATGGTAAGAACACATAGCTATGCATCAAAAGCATGGACCCATAATCTCAATGTCATCAAGTACCAAATACTTAGTCCAAATCATGCCATTTTCATAGTATTCACCAAATACTATATACATCATAGATTATCACATATCAAGGCATTACTCATAAGTTTAGTGTACATACTTGTACTACTTGTAACATAACTCAAGTACATACTCACCAATGACTTACCTCACTGGGACCATTATCAACTCTTTCCTCGAATTTCCTGTTGAACACTTGGAATACGAATGGATACACGGAAGATTGCACATAAGGGCTATATACACAGCTAGATCACTCAATAGCGCGTAATATATGTAGCCAAGGTTACCTCATAACATGTAACACATCCATAACAAACTCAGACCACTCAACGAGCTCGGATGCTCACATCCATAATGAAGTCGGACCACTCAACAAGTTCGGATTTATAATTTCCTAATGATATATCACTTGTACCCTAGACTATTCCTAAGGTTCAAACAGGATTTTCCTTTCTCATACTTTATATCTCTGTCATACTTACTCGTAATGGCATCTCACCATGTTCATAACATATTCATACTTTCATGGCAATAATTGACATTTAAGGCATGTATCATCAAACACATCACATGGTAACAATAAAGCATTTAATTTCACATATTTCGTATACCACATTTCATGTATCGTCATTTTCTTACATTTCATATAATATTCTCCATGTCATAATTCCACACATTAAACAACATTCCATCAACATTTCTAATATGTTAAATCATATAATATATGCAATATTAACAAGGAATGTAATTCAAACACAACTTTTCATTATTATTATCATACAAACTTACCTTGACACCAAATTGGTAAAAGAGGCCTAAACATCAATTTCTCGTTTTTTTCTCGTTCTAAGCCCGAATCTCTTTTTTCGTCATGTATAACATCACATTTAACTTATTAAAACAATATACTAATCAAATTAGTCCAATGACACATTTTGGCAACATTTTTATTTTGCCCCTATACTTTGCCAAAATTATCAAATTGCCCCTAGGCTCATAAAATGATTTTTATTCAATTTATTTACTCCTTAAGCCTAGCTGAATCATTTTCATAACTATAGCAACTCATAATTTCAACTATTTCACACATTTACAACTTGTTTTACAACTTTGCAAAATACCCCATTTTAGGTGTTTTCATGCAAACTTCTTTCACAAAAGTTGTTTATAACACTGCCAAGACTCACATTCTTCCATAAAAACTCAGCAAACTACACATATTGTTTCATGGAAAAACCCTAGACTCTTAATCATTTTGCAAAATAGTCCCCTCTTTTGAAAGCTCATGCTTTAGGGGTTTCAAAAATGTAAAAATTATCAAGAAAAGGCATTAAAAACACTTACTTACTAGGGAAATATGTTGCTGAAATTTTCCAGCTCTCAAACCCCCATGTTGCTGCCATTTTCGGTGAAAGAGAAGAAGAAAAAATTAAAGAAAATGACAACTTTTTCTTTATTTTATTTTATTACTAAAAAGTCACCTAATATCCCATAAATTTTGGCTTTTTGACTAATCTTGTCTCCCTTGGTCGGCCATCACACTTTCAATGGTCTAATTTCACTTTAAAGACTCCCAATTTAAGATACAAAGCAATTTAACACCTTTAGGCATCAAAACACAACTTTTACGTTTTACGTGATTTAGTCCTTTTTTGAAATTGGACTAGAAATCGCTAAAATTAATATACCAAAATTTTCATGCACCTTTATAAACATGCTATATCACATAAAATAACATCAAAATAATTTTCTCCGGCCTCAGAATAGCGATTCCAAAACCACTGTTTTGACTAGGCCCAAAATCGGGCTTTTACACTCGATGTAGCCTGACAATTTCTGAAACATATAATTTTGCTAATCTATCTAGAGAAAAATACATATGTACCGAAATAAAATGTGCAAACTTCGTCAAACTATCGACGACAACCCAAATGAAATCTTTCTTTTTCGAAGATAGGGGTAATCCCGATACAAAATCCAGATCAACTCTATCCCATTTCCCCTCCGGTATTGTCAAAAGCTATAACAATCCTGAAGGTACCTGATGTTCAACTTTAACTTGCTGACTTATCAAATATTTAGATACAAAGTAAAAAATATCACTTTTCATTCTCGGCCACCAGTACATCTGTTTCAAATCATTGTACATTTTATTACTCCTCAGATGAATAGACATAGTACCATTATGAGCTTTGTGCAAAATTTATTGTACAAGCTCTAAATTCTGCGGTACACAAACTTTGCCTCTGAATAATAGAAATCATCGGGTCCTATTGGAAATTTTGAATAAGAATTCGACTCACAATGTGCCCGTTTAGCTTGCAATTCATTATCACATTTCTGAGCTTCACAAATCTGTTGTAGAAACATTGGTTTAGCTTTTAACTCAGCTAAAATTGAGCCATCATCATACAATGTCAATTGGGCATTCATTGCTCATAAAGCAAACAAAAGCTTTCGACTTAAAGCATCTGCAGCCATGTTTGATTTTCTCAGATGATAATCAATATCCAAATCATAACCTTTCAATAATTCAAGCCATCTATGCTATCTCAGATCCAAATCTTTCTGCGATATCAGATATTTTAAGCTTTTATGATCAGTAAATATATGACATTTTTCATCAAACAAATAGTGTCACCAAATTTTCAATGCTAAGACAATATCTGCCAATTCCAAGTCATGTATCTGGTAATTCTTTTCATGTGGCTTTAACTGTCTGGAAGCATAGGCTATTACTTTACCTTCTTGTATCAAAACACAACCTAATCCATTCATTGATGCATCACTGAAAATTACAAATTCTTTACCCGATTCAGGTTGAACCAGAATTGGTGCTTCAGTCAACAGAGCTTTCAACTAATCAAAACTTTGCTGACATTTATCAGACTATTCAAATTTCACATCTTTCTGTAATAGCCGTGTCATCGATGAAGCTATTATCGAAAACCCTTTTACAAATATCCGATAATAACCAGCTAATCCCAAAAAACTTCTAACTTTAGATACATTTTTCAGTGATTTCTAGTTAACAATAGCTGAAATTTTATTCAGATCAACTTTGATGCTTTCAGCTAATACTATGTGTCCCAGAAAACCAACTTCCCGAAGCCAAAATTTACATTTGGTAAATTTCGCATAAAGTTGTTTTTCTCGTAAAGTTTGCAGAAAAATTCTCAGATGTTCGACATGCTCAATCTTATCTTGGGAATATACCAGAATATAACCAATAAACACCACAAAAAATCTATCCAGATACGGTCTAAAAGTTCTATTCATTAAATCCATAAATACCGCAGGTGCATTAGTTAAACCAAACGACATCACAAGGAATTCATAATGTCTGTACCTGGTTCTGAATGCTGTTTTCGATACATCCGAGCCTTTCACTCGTAACTGATAATAACCAAAACGAAAATCAATCTTCAAGAACACTATGACACCTTTCAACTGATCAAACAAATCATTAATGCGGGGCAGTGGATACTTATTCTTGATGGTAACTTTGTTGAGCTATCGGTAATTAATACATAATCTCAAGGATCCATCTTTTTTCTTAACAAATAGCACCAGTGCACCCCAAAGTGAGAAACTAGGTCAAGTAGAACCCCTATCAGTCAGTTCTTGCAACTGTTCTTTCAACTCTTTTAATTTTGTAAGAGCCATTCTATACGGTGCTATTGATATAGTTGTTGTCCTCGTAACAAGATCTATAGCAAATTCAACTTCTCTAACCGGCGAAAATCCAGGTAATTCCTCTGGAAACATATTACGATACTCAGAAACCACTGGCACTGATTTAATCTTCGACTCAGACACTTTAGTATCCAATACATAAGAAAGGTAAGTATTACAACCTTTTCTCATATATTTTTGTGCTGACATAGCTGATATCACATTAGACAACCCATCCATTTTATCTGATTCAACATAGAGCAATTCACCATTCTAACATTTCAATACAATATGCTTTTGTTTATAATTTACCACGACATCATGAATAATTAGCCAATCCATACCCAATATCACATCAAATTCATCAAACAGTAATAGCATCAAATCAGTCAAGAAACAGTAACCTCGTATCATTAACAGACAATTCTTACAAATTTTATCAACTATCACATATTGGCCTAGGTGGTTTGATACTTTAACCACGAATTTAGTGGACTTAACAGGTAAAGTTTTACTAAACACTAAATTTGTGCAAATATATGAATGAGTTGAACCGGGATCAATTAATCCAGTTACATCGGTATCAATAAGAGAGAAAGAACTAGTAATAACATCTGGTGCAGAGGCATCTTCACGTGCACGAATAGCATAGGTCCTAGCTGGTACTCATGCTTCAAATTTTACAATGGAGTCTTTTGTCACACCACGACTACCACTCGTATTTACAGGATTACGAGGTAGTCTACCTCTCGTAGCTGTGTTACTCGGCCTCAAAGTTTGAATAGTATCTTTTCAACTTTCTCAGGGAAACCTTTAAGATAGTGGTCAAAGGAACCACATCTGAAACAAGCTCCACTCTTCATTCTACACTCTCCAAAATGTAACTTATTACAGTGCTTGCACCTAGGTTTGGTTTTTCTAACACTACCGCCACTTGCTATAGATGTAGCTTGAGATATTGGACTGGAGGATCGAGTACCTTTGTCTCTACCTGAGTATCCTACAGAATTAGTAGAACAGTTATGATACTTCTTTGATTTCTTTGAGGCTAATTGGTATGACTTTCCCGTCATTCTTTTACTTAGATTTCCAGCCTCCATCTCAACTTGTCTTTTCTCTTTACTTAGTTCTTCAACTTTATATGCTTGGTCAACCGGTACAACAAATTCTTTTAATTCAGGAATTCTGACTAACAATTTTATGTCTTCATTTAAACCATCTTCAATCCGCTTACACATTGCAGTTTCAGTTGGAATACATTCTCTAGCATATTCGCTCAGTTGAAAAAATTCCTGTTCATATTCAGATACTGTCATATACCCCTGTTTGAACTCCAAAAATTCTTTATGTTTTCTTCTGGTTGATTTATTTCTTTTGGAACTCAATTTGAAGGAATTCCCAAGTGACCCTTTCTTTTGGTACAACATAAATTAGTGTATTCCAGATCTTCGTGATGAGCTGAATCTTTTAACAGAGACACCACACATTTAAGACATTTAGTCGATATACAAGATAACTCATCAAGAACTCTAATAGTGTTTTCTAATCAGAACTCAGCTCTTTCAGGATTATCTTCAACTGTAGCTCGAAATTCCTCTGCCCCATATTTATGGATTTTATCAACAGTAGGCCTACCAGTTCTAATAAGTTTTGTACCTTGAGGTATATCAAGAACCAGTTGAGAAACAGGAGGGGTGGAGGTTGTTGCATAGTCGAATTTGTTCGTACAAATTCAGTAAACCATTCATTCATCATTTGGAAGAATGATTCTTTAGCCTCTCCTCCTCGGCCTTCAAATATAGGCCTTCTATTGATCGAGACTGCTCTTTGCACAGAGGCTTGAGCATTACTTTTAGCTTCTTCAGAATCAGCTTGATTGGATGACATTGCTATATGAAAAACATGTTTTAAAATGGTTAGGAGATATCACACTATCACAAGTTACATAACGGCATGTATAGTTAGACTCGTATATGCCACGTTAGTCTAAGAATTAACTAAACTGTAGCTCTGATACCAATAAATGTAACACCCCTAACTTGAATCTGTCGCTGGAACAGGGTTATAGAGCATTACCGAAATTTACAGATCAAATAACAGACATTTCATATCATCTAGCATTCATAACAGAACTTAATCCAAATTCACCATATTGTCCCTTATGTGAGCTCTCGAAGCTCAAAATACATGCTAAAAATAAGTCGGGACTAAACTGGGAACTAAAATTTTTTTCAGAAAATATTAAAACTTTTCAAAGGTGCAGGGGACACATGCCCTTATGGCCAAACTGTGTGTCTCACACAGCCAAGAGACACACCCGTGTTTCAGGCCGTATGGAGCATTCGTAATAGGGACACATGGTCGTGTCTCAACCCGTGTCCAAACTTGGTAGCTCTCTAACTTGGGTCACACTGCCAAGTCACACGCTCGTGTGCTAGACTGTGTGAGCATACTAACTTGCATTAATAAGGTGCAAAGGTGGAAACACAAAAATTTACACACTTTTTCATGCCCTTTTTAACTTAGATTCATGCAGTTTCGATAAAATTCCTTTTGAAAAATAATTAATTTTAATAAAATAATTAAAGTGTACTTAAAATATGAACATATTTAATTTTAATTAATTTTATAATTATTTTTGATGAATTTTTGGTTATTTTCGATAGATTTGCACAAAGGGAAAAAAATGGCTTGGCAGACACTACTAGAAGCACAAAATCGAGAAGCAATTTGAAGTATCAAGGAAAATTAATTTTCAGCCTAAGACGGTCCAAAATTATGTTTATTAATTCATAATATAATTAATTTTAATTTATATCCAATTTAATTTGGGTTAATAAATTATTATTAATAAATTATGAAAAGTGGTCTAGTTGAGCCGAACCGGGTGAACCTAACCGACCAAGCAATAGATAGCCCAAAACCGCCCCATGTGCTGAACCAAATCAGCTTATTGGCTGATTATTTATCTTGCAAAGAGGACCTTGAAGACTTGTTCAAATAGCATTCAAACCCCTCCACAAATGGTGGCTTTCTAGATTTGCCCCAAGGTTAATTTAAGAAGTTTGAAATCATCAAACTTGCCACATGTATGGCCGGCCAAGGGAGGGATCTTTGGCTGCTAATTTTAGCTATTTTTAGCAGCCCTCTTCAGCTATAAAAACCCCCTTAAGCTGATCATTTGAAACACACCTCAATTCATTCACATATTTTCTCTCTTCTCTCCACTTTCTCTCTTCTTTGCCATTCTAAATTCTCTTGCTGTCTTGTCAATTTCCTCCCTTGGAAAAGGGGTATTCATCAGCCATTTTGGAGCAACATTGAAGTGTTCACAACAGCTTTGATCAATGAGGACAATAGAGAACAAAGAACAGAGCAAGCTAGTCAAGCCACGGAAAAACACCAGATTTGATTCTTGTTCCCTATCTCTTTAATTTTTGTTGTTGTTATGATGAACATATCTATGAATATTTATGTTGTTGGAATGGTTAATTTAATCAATTTAGCTTGAATTTAATTCGTGTTAGGTTGATTGCGTTTCATCTTCTTAATTTGTGTTTATGCTGTTATAGGCCTTTGATACGAACTCGGTTCGGCGTTGATTCGAGTCGTATTTGTTGCCCGATCATGAATTTGAGTAAGGATAAGTTCGTTTCGGGTTAATTGAAACAAAATAGAATAAACGGCTTCAAAAAATGGTAGTAGGTAAAATGGGTAAAATAAATAAAGGATAATTTCGCTAAGACCGAGAATGAACCAACAATATTTGATTGTTGACCCGAGTCTCAAAATGGTTCTTAGATGATTTACAGTTTAATAAAATAGCAAGGACCTTGACTTGCTATCAAAAGTGATAGGAACCAAACGTATATGAGCGCCACACTCGAAAGTGATAAGTTCGGTTAACAATGGAAAGGAAATGATGCCACAAGCTATGCTTGATAAGTCAAATCAGTCCCAAAAGAACAAAGAGATTTGAAATCTCAAAAATAACAATTTGATTCATATATTTGGCAAAAGTCCATTACAATGAGCTGATTACAAATATTAATAGGGCTAGATAAAGGCTAGCCAAATAGTCACAAGTATCAGCTTAAATGAGCTGTTAATGGCTGAAATAAAGCTTAATCAATAAGCACAACTCTTGGCAACTCAATAGACACAACTCTTGAATTCCCCTAAGCCTAAGCAACTACAACCATCAATATGAGTTATTGCTCCAATTCAGCTGAACTAATGAATTTGAATGCTTAGGTTTCATTCTTGAGCAGCCGAATAGACACTAGCAACTTGTTGATATTTTAAGCACTTGAAAAAGAAGAAAAGACAGCTGAATTTAAAGGATATATAATGCTCTCCTTTAAATGATGTAACAGCTCTTTTAAGTGATGAGTAATGCTCTTCTTTAAGAAATGTAACAGCCGCATTAACACTTTATAACGGCTCCCTTGGACGTAACTTATTTCAACTGAACAGTCACCTATAAGCATTAACAAACACATTAAAAATACATTAAACACACTATACTTAATAAGCTTAGTTAATAAACTGTAATAAACACTTTTTAACTCTGAACTTGATTTAATAAACGGTAAATAAACATATTTAACAATAAGTTATTCCAGCAATTAAATAAACTAAGATAAACATTTATTCCAGCAATTAATTAACTAAAAGGAGTTTAATAAAAACAAAGTCTAGCAAATCAATAATTAACTAAGATGAGTAAAATAAAGTCCAGGAAATCAATAATTAACTAAGATGAGTTTAATAAAGTCCAACAACTCAATTATTATACTAAAATTATAAGCTTCATTTTGCACTTGTGCCCCTCGAGTTTGGGCCAATCTCGGTGTTGTGGAGTTGGGTCATAACATGATGCAACCAGGTTCGCATCAGCCTTAATAAGATGCTTGATTAAGTAAAATCATGACGAAGTTATTCTTGCATTACAATTGTTATGTAACTAATGAATTAATTATTTAAACGGATTGAAATTGTAATTAATGGACACAGTACTTAATCAGTGGATGTTTAATCATCTAAGGTAGCTGAGGGTTAAATTAGCAACGGTATTTGACGATACAATTGCCTTGCATAACTTGCAAGATTTTTGTGATTAAACTGTTTCAAGGTAAGGATACTTTGTTACCTCACATAGTCTTTTATGTGTTTATTAAATCGAGTTAATTGTTTGAAATGACATAGGGATATGTTTAAGAGATTATTTCAATTTAATAAGTACGTATGTGCTATAACATATTTGCCTACTAAGATGTGTTTAATCGATTGAATTGACATAGAGATATGTTCAAGAGATGAATGGATTTTGGTAGGTGAGTATGTTCATAAGTTAGCAAATTACCGAGTTGTCGTGAATTTATTCATAACAATATAAACATGAGTTTAATAATTCTAAGTTAAGAAATGTAATTAATCTAAAACAATTATGTCATCTTGATTAAAATTGTATTTTGAAATCGTGCATTTGAGTTTTATTTATTTAATTTACTTAGTTTAAAATCTTAGTTTTTAATCACCCTCTTCAAACAAAATATTTTTCTTCACCAAAGTGTTTTAAATAGCATTCATAAATAATTCTTTTCACAGTCCCTGTGGGTACGATAACTCGACATTTACTTATCACTTTATTACTTGTTGCGATTGTGTACACTTGCACATTTCCGTCGTTCCAATGGGTCATACGACCAAGCCACACGCCCATGTGCTAGGTCGTGTGAACAATCTGAGTATTCTGTTTTGCAATTTAAAAGATGCAGGGGACACAAGGCCAAATCACACACCTCTGTGCTAGGCCGTGTGAACAATTTTGAGTATACTGACTTGTGTAGATTTTTAAAATATAGAGGACACACAGCCGTGTTACTTGGCTGTGTATCACACATAGTTGAGACACACGCCTGTGTCTCTGCCCATGTGGACGACATAGGCCATTTTTCTAGCCACATTTCTCACCCAATTTGTCTTCCACCTACATTAACACATTAACACATCAACAAGCCACAACAAAGCAATCAAAACAAGCCATAACCGTATCCTAAACATAACATATCATCACATACTTATAATTTTACCATCATTTAACCTTATCAACACATATCAACCATAACAAGGCCATATATATACATACCATATAAAAACCAAACAGATGGCTAATCTTAACAAAATATTTATATGCCAACATTGGCCAATTTAGCCTATGCATGCCATTATAATCAAAATAATTTACTACATATACCGAAATGGGATGATGGATAGTGTGATGTGGCTTCGACTAGCTTCCAACCTTAACGAGCTTCCGAGTTACTATAAAATAGGGAAAATAAAATAGAGTAAGCATTTAATGCTTAGTAAGTTCGTATAACATAGAATTTAACCTACCATTTAATCACATTAAAGGTAAGCATTCTAAGCATATTCAAATTAAATTGGCCAAAAGCCCTAACACATATCCCCATCAACCATGTTAGTCATGTATTTCATATGAAAATCAAGAAACATGTATGAGCCCAACAATAAACAAATTTCCATATACATATACTGTCCACATCATGTGTCCATATAGCATGTACAAATCATATCCATGTATTTCAAATATATTTCTGTAATAATTTATCTCGAATTCAGATTATCTCATTATTAGAACTTTGCCCGTTGAACCGTTTAAATATCGTTGGATACATGAGTAGTACACACGAAGTGTACAAATTTGTAATCTGTCACTTCATATACAGGTATACCCATACGAGCATAAATCATGAAGCTTTTTTGAGCCATGAAACAGGAAGCTCATGTGAGTCATGTAACGGGAAGCTCATGCGAGCCAATATCGGGAAGCTCTGGAGAGCCATTAATCGGGAAGCTCATGAGAGCCAATTATCGGGAAGCTCATCAGAGCCAAACAACGGGAAGCTCAAGAAAGCCATTTATTGAGATGCTCAATAGAGCTAAATAACGGGATGCTCTTGCGTGCTGTGGTGTGTCCGCAACACATGCAGGACGACAACCAATTCAGGAACTATAACACCCCATACCCGTGCCCTACACCGGGACAGAATACGAGGCGTTACTAAACTCAAACACATGCATTCCACGTTTGGATGTCATTATAACTTGGTCAAATTAAAAACTTTTTCCAAACTTTGTCTAAAACTTCTTATCAAGGGCCTATAAGGTCCAAAACACCTCTTGGAAACCACTAGGGACCAATTCGGATATTTTAACCAACACTAGGAAAATGACCTTTAAAACAAGACACACACCCATGTGGATAGGTAACATGCCCATGTGGTCATTAGAACATGGCCGTGCTGGTGGCCCGTGTGACACACACGGCCTAAGCCTCTAGGGACACGCCCGTGTCCCTTGCCCATGTGAATTAAATCATAAATTCAAACCTACAGGGGTTTCACAAGGCCTAACACACGCCCGTGTCTATGGCTCGTGTCTCTCACACGGCCATGACATGCCCGTGTCCTAGCCCCTACCTAAAACCCTTGAAATTCTATTTCTAACGTCAGCAATCCTTAAAGGTCACACGGCCAAGGCACACGCCCGTGTGCTAGGCCATGCCCTTCACACGGCTGAGACACACGACCGTGTCTCTGCCCATATGTTTACTACCATGCATACTGACTTGAAATTCTTACGTGTAGGGGACACACGGCCGAACAACACGCTTATAGGGCTGGCCGTGTGTCACACACGACCTAGACACACACCTGTGTGTTTACCCATGTGGACAATATAAGGCTATCTACCAAGCCTTTTGCCACCCTAAAACATGATTTAATGACAACCAACATATTAAAGTCTAACTTAATATGATTTCTCAACCAAACAACCCTAGCTAAGGCTTTCACACCTTTCATTTATACTTAAAGCAACCAATAAATTACTCATTCATGAAAGAACTTCTTGTATTCATTAAACAACTTTTAACATTTTCCAATTTCCATGGCCTTACACAAAATAAATTAAATGCTAGAGTAAGCCAACACATTTGGCCAATTAACAATGACACAAAAGTCAAAAGTTAGGGTCCTATAAAGGCCATAATCAAACTAAAAGATCTAACTATACCAAGTGCTTTAGATGATATTGTGACTGGCTTCTTTGATGTAGTTAATGATCCTCGGGCTACTCTAGCGGCATTATAAGAAAATGGAAAGGAAATAGGGTACGCATAAAGCTTAGTAAGTTGTATGAAAATAAATATAACGACAACTTTATGATTCATCATCATGCTCATAACACCAAAAATAGGCATAAACACAACTTACTTGTCACTATCCAACCTAATTCACATAGCATATACTAAGCTCACATCTCATGCATTTCATTTAGGTACCTGTATCACTCATAACATGGTTATACTTTTCTTGTTTTACTTAAACTATAACCCTCACCGTTGAACCATTTGAAATACTATCGGATAGTCGTTAAGCCTCATACATAGGGTATAATGTCGATGCCATTTCCCAAACATGGTTTTACACTGGCTCTCACGCTAAGTCGACATCATATCCCAGACATGGTCTTACACTGACTCTCACATATCCATGCCGATGCCATGTCCCAAACATGGTCTTATACTGACACATCATGTAGCCGATGCATGTCCCAGACATGTCTTACACTAGCTCTCGTATCAATGCCGATGCCATGTCCTAGACATGGTCTTACACTGGCTCTCGTAATGTGGCCGATGCATGTCCCAGACATGTCTTACACTGGCACACAAATGACCTGAATGTCACGGCATGAATATCTGATTTATTTCCTAAGGTTCAAACAGGAGTTCTACTATCTCAAAATTTCATCATACATAATTATTTCCACAAACAAACAATTTATGCTTTATCAATTCAAACAAAGATATTGGCAATGTAGTTGTATTATTTACATACAACTTACCTCGGTATTCAAAATATGGCAGCTATCTCGACTTAGTCTGCTAGCTTTGCTTTTCCTTGGTCTAGGCCTGAATTTTGTAATTCTTGATCTATAATGATAAAAATTCACGAATTTAATCATTTTATTAATCTAGGTAGTAAAAAATTTAAAAAATAGGCAAAATGACCATTTTGCCCTTAGACTTTTGCAAAATGACCATTTTACCCCTAGGTCTAAAAATTGATTTTTATTGAATTTCTTCATATCTTAAGCCTAGCCGATTACCTTTTATACTAGAAGAAGCCCACAATTCTCATTATTTCACACATTTATCATCTATTTTACAAACTTATGCAAAATGATCCTTAGTTAGGGTTTCTATGAAAACTACTTCACAAAAGTTGTTTATTTCACACTCATAACTCATATTCTTCCATAAAATTTCAAAAAACACTATGAACACTCTCATGGTAAAACCCTAGAATGTCAACCATTTTGCAAAATAGTCCCCTTATTAGAAAGCTCATGCTACAAGGGTTCTAAAAGAAAAAAAACATTCAAGAAAAGCCCCCAAAATCACTTACTTGCAAAGGCTTTAAGTTGCTAAAATTTTTCAAGCTTCCATGGCCATTTTCTTGGAGGAAAAATCGGTGGAGAAGAAAGAGAGAGATGAAAAAAATGACAACTTTTACTATTTGTTTTATTTTATAAAATTTCAACACCTAATTTTACCAATTTTTTGACTTTTGACCACCTTTGTCTCCTATTTCCAGACATGCTATTATAAAGGGTCTAATTTCCTTTTAAATACCTCCAGTTTAGGTTCTCTAGCTATTTGACACCCTTAGCTATCAAAATAGGACTTATGCACTTTATGCGATTTAGTCTTTTTTCGCAATTAAGCTTACAAACGCTAAAATTATCCCACAAAATTTTTCATGCACTAATATAAACATGTTATAACCCTAAAATAATAATAAAATACTTTTTCTAACCTCGAATTAGTGGTCTTAAAACCACTATTCTGAGTAGGCCCAAAATCGGGATGTTACAATTCTCCCCCTTAGGGATTTTCGTCCCCGAAAATCTTTCCAGTGGATAAGTTTGGGTATTGATCTCTCATAGTCTCTTCGGGTTCCCACATGGCTTCCTCGACTTTGTGTCTATGCCACAAAACCTTTACGAGTGCTACACTTTTATTCCTTAACTTCTTGACTTCTCGATCCAAAATCTTAATCGGTTCCTCGCCATAGGTCATATCCGGGATTATTTCAATTTCTTCTAGTGAAATCACATGCGAGGGGTCAGATCGGTAGCGGCATAACATTGATACATGGAATACATCATGAATTTTCTCTAGTTCCTAAGGCAAGGCCAATCGGTAATCTACTGGCCCAATTCTTTCAGTCACCTCATAAGATGCAAAAAACCACGGACTCAGCTTGCTTTTTCATCGTACCTAAGGACTTTCTTTGTAACAATCTGATTTAGACCCTAGTGAGAATAGTGGTTTCAAGACCACGTAACTGATTCTGAAAAAAATATTTTAATATCATTTTCTCCGTCTGTGATATGTGTATTTATATCTGCGAAGTTTCTGTGATTTAATTTGTCTGTTTCTGTGATTAATTTGCAAAAAGGACCTAATCGCATAAAGTGTAAAAGCTATGTGCTAGATATTAAAAGTACCAATATTTCAATGAGGGTCCGTGCATGTCAAATTTACCATTTGTTTTAATGGTGGACAAATATGGACATTAGTTGGTGGATTTTTAAAATGAAATAGTGATAGTTAAAATAGTCATTTGTGTAATAATATGTTTTATAATAAAGAAAACATAAAATGGATAGGCATTTTCACCTTTGTTGGCCGATTATTTGAAAGAAAAAGAATAGAAAAGATCAAGCTAGGTTTCGGCTAGCTTAATCCTTGATTAAGGTATGAATTTTCGTCTGTTTTTGATAATTTCTACGTTTCTGTGATCGTTGCTTCGTGTTCTTCAAAACCCATGTCTGAATTTTTGTTTTTGTTAAAGGTTATGAAATGTGTCATTGATGATTATATGAGCTTTGTAATTTTTTATATGGATTATGAAAGAAATATGTGAGATTATCATAATTTGTTCTTGAATTCTTGATGGAATAGAGCTATTTGGGCTAATTTGTCAAAATAAGGTTTTGAAGGACTAAATTATGAATTAAATATGTTATTTGGGCTTGTATGGAAGCTATGTATATTCGGCCAAGCTATAGTCTTGGTGAATTTTGCATATTTGTGATTTTGTGAAAAATGGACTAAATTGTCAAAGTGTGAAAATGTATGGGTTAAAATGCAAAGTGCCCTAAATATGTGTTCATGGATTATTTTGAATGAAAAGAATGATTGAATGGTTGAATTTGAATTGTAATAGATCAGGAACAAAAAAAATCAGACTTAGATCGGGGGAAGTCCAAAATAGCTGAATAGTCGACTCATTTCCGTCCAAAATTCGTACGAGGTAAGTCAAATTACAATTACGTGTTAAATTAAATAAATTCTGCACATACAAACTGTAATCTGTATGGGACAACCTTGAGAGCCTGATGAATAAATTTCGAGTAAACTCCGATAATATGCTAGTATCTGAAAAGCTCTGTATGTTTCTAAAAGAACGTTGACATTGATCTAAGATATCGTGTAAGACTGTGTTTGGGACACAGGCCTCGATTTGAGATTTACGTGTAAGACCATGTCTAGGACATAGGCATCGATACTGAATTACATGTAAGACCACGTCCGGAACATTGGCATTGTACCCGTTTATGAGTGTCTGTATCATTTCTAAACCGTCTGATGATAGAATACGAGATATGGGAATGAATATATGAAATGTATAATCTATACAGGTACATTTGTATAGTACTAAATTTTTGAATATGAAAGACTCTGTTTCTATAAAATAATGAATGCGAAGTATGTATGAAAACATGGAAATGAATTGTGACATGTATACAAGCAAATGAGCATGGTTAGGCTCATGAACTATTCTATGAAATGGTTATGAATTCTTGCTGTTGATTTGTAATTTATATGATTTAATAGTTAAACCAATTGTATTTGGCTTACTAAGCTCTTTGTAGCTTACTCTGTGTGATTTCTATCTGTTTTACAGTTATCATAGCTACTGAAGGCTCGGGGATATTTGAGGATTGTCAGCACACTATCAAACTCATTGGGGTACTTTTGAAAGTGTAAATATTTTAATTATGGCATGTATAGGCCAGAATGTCTATGTATTTAAGTTTTGATATGTATATATGTTATGCCATGAGAGTTGGCTAGCAAATGATATGTTTGTGCTTAGTTTTGGTATGGATTTGAATAAGTTATTGAATGATGATGATTTAGTTATAGTAAAGCATGTTTTGAGCATGGAATTGGCTTAAAATTCTGGTATAAATGTTGTTTAATGTTTCTTGTAGGAATGACCCAAAAAGGGGTGGCAATTTGGCTTAAACCAAGCCTGCATTGTGCCACACGGCCAGGGCACACGGGCTTGCCTTGTGGCTGCCTATGCAAAGCAGTAACCTCCTAAGACCACATGGTTAAGACACATAGGCATGTCATATGGCCGTGGGCTTAATTCAGTAGGTAGCTAAGTATCACACGGCCATAGCACATGGGCGTGTCTATTGGCCGTGGGTGAAAGTCAGTATGTATGCCTTGTTTTGGCACGGCTGGATCACATGGGTGTGTCTGGTGCCCGTGTAAGGCACACGGCCTGGTCACATGGGCATGTGACCTCAACAGAATTAAAAAAAATTTCTAAGTTCTAAAAATTCTGAATGTATTCGGTTTAGTCCCGACCTTTTCTAAATGTTTGTCTTAGGTCTTGGAGACCTCTATAAGGGATGAATTATTGATTTTACTTATGCATTAATATTATGTGATATCTGTAATTCTGTATTGATCTGTAATGTGCTGTTTGTCTGGTAATACCCCTTACCTATTCTGGCGACGGTTATGGGATAGGGGTGTGACATTTTAATTGGTATCAGAGCTATGGTTTAGTCAGTTCTAGAACTACCATAGCATATGTGAGTCTAGTTATACATGCCATATATCTGAAACTACGATAGTGTGATGAATCCTGATATTGAGATGTACTTTTATATAGCAATGGATCCCGAAAGAGCTGTAGTTGACGATGTTGAAAGCAATGCACCTGCTACTGCGCAAGGGACTGTGCAAGCTAATTGTCGACCGGCTACGAGTAGCCGTGATGGTGAGGCTAAACAAGCATTCTATCAGATGATGAATGATTGGTTCACTCAGTATATCAGAACCAATCCGGCTGTACAACAACCTCCACCCCCAATTAATCCTTCTCAAACTCCTGTTATGCCACCAATTAACCCAGTACAGTTAAGTAAACCACCAATTGATAAAATTAGAAAGTATACGGCTGAAGAGTTCTGAGCTACAATAAATGATGATGCTGAAAGAGCCGAATTCTGGTTAGAGAATACAATACGAGTGTTTGATGAAATGTCTCTGAATCTTGAGGAATGTGAAAAATGTGTTGTTTCACTTCTAAGAGATACGACGTACCATTGGTGGAAAACTTTAATATCTGTGGTTCCGAGTGAATGGGTTACTTGGGATTTCTTCCAAGCTAAATTTTAGAAGAAATACATTAGTCAAAGATTCATCGATCAGAAATGTAAAGAGTTTCTCAAGCTTAGACAAGTTTGTATGTCTGTTACTAAATACGAACGTGAATTTGTGAGATTGAGCCAGTATGCTCGAGAATGTGTATCAAATGAAGCAATAATGTGCAAAAGGTTTGAAGTTGGACTAAATGAAGATATTCGTCTGTTAGTTGGGATTTGGGAGATTAAAGAAATGGTAGTGTTCGTTGAGCGAGCTTGTAAAGCTGAAGAATTAAGTAAAGAGAAAAGAAAAGCTAATTCTGAAGCTAGAAATGTTAGAAAGAGATCTTCGAGTAGATCATTTCAGCCTGTGTCAAAGAAATTTTGAGATGATCATAGCTGTTCCAATGCTAATGTAGGACATTCGAATCGAGATCGAGCTAGATCGCATTCGAATTTCAGAGCTCCTACTACTTCTATTGCAAGTGTCAGGAATGTCCGATTTGAGAAACCTGAATGTAAACACTGTGGTAAAAGACATCTGAGAAATTGTAGATTGAATGACCGAGCCTGTTTCCGATGTGGATCTCTGAACCATTTTGTAAGAGATTGTTCTGAACCTACTGAGCAAGAGAATGTATAGAATCCGAGCCGAGCAACACCTCAGTCAGAGGTAGACCTTCTAGAAATACAGGAAATGAAAGTGGTGGTCAAAGAGCTCCTAGGGATACTGTTGTTAGATCTGAGGCCAGAGCACCTGCCAAAGCCTATGCTATCCAAACTCGTGAGGAAGCCTCGTCTCCAGACGTGATTATTGGTATTTTTACTCTTTATGATACTTCTGTGATTGCATTGATAAACCCTGGATCAACGCATTCTGATATCTGTATGAATTTAGTGCATAGTAAGAATTTTCCTGTAGAATCTACTGAATTCGTAATTAAAGTATCGAACCCCTTAGGCAAAAGTGTCTTGGTTGATAAAGTTTGCAAGAATTGCCCGTTATTGATTCGAGATATCTGTTTTCTTGCTGATCTGATGCTTATGCTTTTCGATGAATTTGATATAATTTTGGGAATGGACTGGTTAACTTTGCATGATGCTACTATGAATTGCGAATGAAAAGTCATTGATTTAAGGTGTGAGAATGATGATATAATTCGAATTGAGTCTAGTGATCTGAATGGACTACCAACTGTGATATCTACAATGAAAGCACGGAAATATGTGAAGAAAGGTTGTGAAGCCTACTTAGCTTATGTGTTAGACTCGAAAGTGAATGATAAGAAAGTTGAATCTGTGCCTGTTGTCTGTGAATTCTCTGATGTGTTTCCTAAAGAACAACCTGGTTTACCTCCGAATCGAGAAGTCGAGTTTGGCATTGAATTAGTACCTGGTACTATTCCGATTTCGATAGCTCCATATAGAATGGCTCTGACCGAGTTAAAGAAATTAAAATCTCAGTTGCAAGAATTGACCGATCGAGGATTTGCTAGACCAAGCTTTTCCCCATGGGGTGCTCCTGTTCTGTTTGTGAAAAAGAAAGATGGCACAACGAGAATGTATATTGTTTACCATTAGCTTAACAAAGTGACTATAAAGAGAAAATATCCTCTGCCCAGAATTGATGACTTATTCGATCAGTTGAAAGGTGCTACTGTGTTTTTAAAGATAGATCTGAGATCAGGTTACTATCAGTTGCGAGTAAAGGACTCTGATATTCTGAAAACTGCTTTCAGAACGAGGTACAGGCATTATGAATTTTTAGTTATGCCTTTTGAATTAACAAATGCACCTGCTATCTTTATGGATTTAATGAATAGAATTTTCAGACCGTATCTAGATCAATTTGTTGTTGTATTCATTGATGACATATTAATTTATCCACGTGATGAATCTGAGCATGTTGAACATATGAGAATAGTGCTACAAACTTTGCAAGATAAACAGTTGTATGCAAAGTTTAGTAAATGTGAATTCTAGTTGCGAGAAGTTGACTTTCTGGGTCATATTGTATCAGCCTCCGGTATCCGAGCTGATCCGAGCAAAATTTTAGCTATTCTGGATTGGAAACCTCCAAGGAATGTATCTGAAGTACGTAGTTTTCTGGGACTTTCCGGTTACTACAAACGATTTGTAAAAGATTTCTCTGTGATAGCAACTCCGTTGACAAAGCTACTTCAGAAAGATGTGAATTTTGAATGGTCTAAGAAATGTCAGAAAAGTTTTGATCGATTAAAAGCTCTGTTAACTGAAGCTCCCGTACATGTGCAACTTGAATCAGGTAAAGAATTCGTTGTTTACAGTGATACTTCATTGAACAGACTCAGTTTTTTTCTAATGCAAGAAGGAAAAGTTGTTGCTTATGCTTCGAGACAGTTGAAGCCGCATGAAAAGAACTATCTGACTCATGATCTCGAGTTAGCCGCTATTGTGTTTGCCTTTAAGATTTGGCGTCACTATCTATTCAGTGAGAAATGTCACGTGTTTTCTGATCATAAAAATCTAAAGTATTTAATGATGCAAAAAGATCTGAATCTGGGACAGAGGAGTTGGTTAGAGTTATTAAAAGATTATGAACTTGTTATTAATTATCACCCGGGAAAAGCAAATGTTGTTGCTGATGCTTTGAGTCGAAAATCGTTGTTTGCTTTGCATGCAATGAATGCTCATTTAGTTCTGTCTGATGATGGTTTAGTTTTAGCTGAATTAAAAGCAAGACCCTTGTTCTTACAGCAAATTATCGAAGCTCAGAAGATTGATAATGAGATTTTGGCTAAACGAACTCTGTGTGATGTAGAGACTGGTTCAGAATTCAGAGTTGATAAAGATAATTGTTTAAGATTCTGAGATCGAATTTGTATTCCAAGGAATCCAGAGTTAATTCAACTAATTCTGAGTGAAGCCCATAGTAGTCGGTTATTTGTGCATCCGGGTAGTACGAAAATGTATAATGATATACAGCAGCTTTATTGGTGGTCCGGAATGAAAAGAGATATCTCTGATTTTGTTTCTAAATGTTTGATCTGTCAGCAAGTTAAAGCTGAACATCAGGTGCCATTTGGGTTATTACAACCGATTATGACTCTAGAGTGGAAATGGGATCTAGTGACCATGGCTTTTGTTTTGGGTTTGCCCCTAACTCTGAGAAAGAAAGACGCAATTTGGGTTGTAGTTGATCGTTTGACGAAATCAGCTTATTTTATTCCGGTTCGATTTGATTACTCACTCGATAAATTAGCTGAGTTATATATTTCTAATATAGTGAGACTACATGGTGTACCATTGTCTATTGTGTCTGATAGAGATCCACGATTCACTTCGCGTTTCTGGAAGAAATTGCAAGAGGCTTTGGGCACAAAATTGCACTTCAGCACTGCTTTTCATTCGCAAACAGATGGTCAATCTGAATGGATTATTCAGATACTAGAGGATATGTTGAAATGTTGCATTCTTGAGTTTGAAGGTACGTGGGATCAGTATCTACCTTTGATTGAATTTGCTTATAATAATAGTTTTCAGTAAAATGGCACTGTATGAAGCCTTATACGATAGAAAGTGTAGAACCCCGTTATACTAGTCTGAGCTCAGTGAGAATAAGATTTACGGTATTGATTTTGTAACATTCTGATTTTGGGCTTAGTGGGAACAGTGGTTTCGGGACCACAAATTCGATGAGAAAAATTTTAATTTTATTATATTTTTATGGTCTACGATTTCGCGAAATGATTTCATGAAAATTTCGTTCAAAAATTTTGACATTTGGGCACTCAATTTAGTAAAAAGGACTAATTTGTAAAAAGTGAAAAAGTTGAGTTCTACATGTTAGAGGTATCAAATTGTTATGAAATTTTAAATGGGGGGTCCTTAAATGATAATTAAACCATTGTATAACTTGTTGGACAAAAATGGCCTTGATTGGGTAAAATTTGAAAGATTAGTAAAAAGGGCATTTTGGTCAATTAGGGGTAAAATGAATTAAAAGACAAATTTTAAACTCCAAATGTGTCCCTTTCTTCTTGCTACAGTAGAATGTACCAAGAGCAGCCATGTTTAGGGTTTGGCCAAGCTTCCAATGTAATACCCCGTACCCGAGACCGTTGCCGGAGTCGGACACGAGGGGTTCACAGACTAAATTCGCTTACTATCGCAGTCCATTTTAAATTTTTCCAGACAGCTGGCTAACTGTGTCGCTGTCACCTTAAAAATCATATCTTGAGTTTCACAACTCAAAAATCAGTTTCGTGATTTTTCCCTGAAACTTGACTCCTATGTCCATCTACATATTTTTTCTAGAATTTTTGGTCGGGCCAATTAGTACAGTTTATTAGTTAAAGTCTCCTCTGTTACAGGGTGCGACTACACTGACCTTTATGCATTACAATTCGGATATCTCCCTGTACAGGGCTTCAATACTGATGCCGTTTGTTTCTATAGAAACTAGACTCAGAGAGGAATCTATACATACATGGCATGACTCCTAATTATCTCTGGTTAATTTATAATGAATTTCCAAAGTCAGAACAGGGAATCCAGAAACCGTTCTGGCCCTGTCTCACGAAAACCTAATTATCTCTTAACATACCACTCATATGACCGTTTCGTTTCTTCCATATGAAAGTGGATTCATCAAGGTTCATTTAAATAATTTATTCACTATTTAATTCTATTCCTAATATTTTTAGTGATTTTCCAAATCTACATCACTGCTGCTGTCAGCATCTGCCTTTAAGGTAGACTTTACCTATTAATAGTTTCCATGATTCAACTAGCCCTTTTAGCATAAATAGCACAAATTATGATAGTGATTGACCATTCCCATGGCCAATCCTTGTTAAGCATATCCACACCTCTCAATAACCATATCCATACTAAATGATTATAACATTATGCTCAAACATATATAAGCCATTTTCACATGGCTATCCAAAATTATACAAATCCAAAGGGTCCATGACCCACTACAAAAGGGTAGTCCTATACATGCCATTTTCAGAGTTCAACAAAAAGTGTACCAAAAGGGCTTTGATAGTGTGGGCGACTTCGCCTTCAATAATCCCGAGTCCGGTAGCTGACGAACCAAAATCTATAAAACAGAGATTCAAAGAACGGAGTAAGCATTTAATGCTTAGTAAGTTTTAAGCAAGACAAAGTGTTCTCAATCACTATTATTGGTCATTCATTTCAACTGTTCGATGAAGTTAATCTAGAGCTTCATCTCGATCTATAATATCATTAAACGCAACACTTGGCTGCCACATATATACTTTCGAATAATAATGACCTAGATGGTCAAATATTTCCAAAGCACATTCTCACATTTGGAGTTATAATATTAATCACATTTACCTACCTCTTTGATACTGATAATTCACCTCGAAATCACTCCACCGATGAGTAAGTAATACGTACCTGAACATCTTGAATACATAATACTTATCTGATGGTAACTTAATGCAGATACTCAATATCAAAGTCTTACTTAAATCCTAGCATTTAGCCGTCGGGTCTTTAAAGCTCGGATATAGTACGAGCACGAAGCCTACGGACATTAATCAGGATAATACTCTCGCATAAAGCCTGCGGGGTTTTAACCCGGATATAGTACTAACACAATTGCCCTTCGGGACTTATCACATTTATACACTTTCACATCCATCACGTTGGCCACTCGGCCCTGTCACATATATACACTTTCACATTCATCACATCGGCCATTAGGCCTTATCACATATATATACACTTTCACATTCATCACATCGGCCATTAGGCCTTATCACATATATATACACTTTCACATTCATCACATCGGCCATTAGGCCTTATCACATATATACACTTTCACATTCATCACATCGGCCATTAGGCCTTATCACATATATATACACTTTCACATTCATCACATCGGCCATTAGGCCTTATCACATATATATACACTTTCACATTCATCACATCGGCCATTAGGCCTTATCACATATATACACTTTCACATTCATCACATCGGCCATTAGGCCTTATCACATATATATACACTTTCACATTCATCACATCGGCCATTCGGCCTTATCACATATATACACTTTCACATTCATCACACCGGCCATTAGGCCTTATCACATATATATACATTCACATCACAATTATGCAAATATACTTCACATATCACATATACTATCATGTATACACTTTGTCTTGGCCGAATCTACATTAATCATTTCCCAATGAATAATTCAATTTCACGCCATACTATCATTTCATATTCGAATACTCATAAACTTACAATTTCACAAATTTTAATATCAAAGATCCATCTAACACTCATGTATCGTTTTACAATATCACGATTTAGAATTCACGTATGGGTTTAATCAATAGCTTATGAGTAACTAAAACAAGTTTTATCCATGTTTACAACAAAATCACATATTCACTACGAGCTGTTTTCCTGAGCAGTAGTCACTAAATTATTTATAACTGGAGCTACAAAACTCCAAATCACTTGCCGTTAATTTTCCCTGAATATAGACTCGTATATCTTCCATCCATAAAATTTTCAGAATTTTAGGTTTGGCCAATCAATACCAGATTTTTCTTAAAGTTTCCCCTGTTTCACTGTTTGACTAATCTGACCACTCTTCACTACGAATCAAATTTCTCATTTTACAGAATTCAAAATGTGTTGTATTTGATTTCATTTGAAACTAGACTCATTAAGGAGTCTAACCATATAAATTTTATCTTATAACCATTTTTGTACAATTTATAATGATTTTCTAAAAACAGAACAGGGGATTTCGGAGTCATTCTGACACCGTCTCACACAACTTTAAATATCTCTTTATAGGAAATTTGTTTGCTCACAAGGTCTCTTTTATAAGAAACTAGAATAATTAAGCCTTGATTAAATATTTTATTCAGCCTATAACTCCACACCAACAATTTATAGTGATTTTCTAAAATCACGTTACTGCTGCTGTCCAAAGCAAATTATTACAATTTGCTCTTAACTTTCCAAGTCCAAACACATATGAACTTACCATTTGAGTTTAAGATATATCATGGCCACATCATATCTTATTAAATAAACTCATTATGTCCTATTATGATTGAATTTACTCAACGTTTAATCACTTAAAACTTACCTCGGAAGTGGTCGACGACGAGATATCCACGGCTATTTGTTTACTTTCTCTTTTCCCCCATTCGACTTTGATCCTCTTTGCTCTTAAGCTTAAGTAAAACAATAGATTTGCTTAAGTACTTAACCAATATTATTCACTTAACTATCACATTGGGCAATCACATATCATTTAATCTATATCTAAAACAATAGATTTCAATATGTATCATATTCGATAAAACATACCATGACTCGATTTCATGCTTATTTAATTTAGCTAATTTCATAGCCGATTAATCACCTTACCCCAACATTACTCAATGCCGAATATTAACCCAACAGCACAAGCATAATCACCATGAAACTTACCTTGATACACATTTTATCCCATTGCCGAATACATATATATATCACCAAACAAATTTTTATTCACATCTCTATAATTGATCATAATCGGACATTATAAACAAATCAACTAGTTTAGCATTCAAATTCTTCTAATCATTCCTCAATCACTTACTCAATGAACAATAATCCAAGCACATCAAAGCATAGTCGAATATATCATTCTTCTTAAATTCATATTCGAACACTCAATTAAATACTTACAATTTAGCACTAATTTGGCATTTCAACATAGCCAATTGTCATTAAGCAATTAAGCCACAAATATTCAATTTTACCAAGCTCAACTCATCTATAATCAACCCTCAATACACCTAAGCATCAAAAACAACATCAAAGAAATACAAACATCCATGACCGAATGTCATCTTCATAAATTTACAAAAACATTTGCCATGAGTTAGCTTCTATACTTGATGACCACTCCAAATATACAAAGACTTTCAATGAAAGAGCATTAACATACCTCTTCCTAAACATCAACCAACCCATCATGAAGCAAGAAAATCCTCTTCTTCTTCCTTCCTCAAGTCACGGCAATAGGGGGAGCAAGGATGAGACAACTTTGTTTTCATCACCCCTCCTTTTTTATTACTTTATTACTAACCTTTTATTTTATTATTTCTAACATAAATCACTAACACAAAAATGTTTATAATAGGCTTTAACCCATAGCATGGCCAGCCACTACTTGTCATAGGTGGAAATTTGACATGCAAGCCCATTATTTTCATAACATGCACTAATAGGTCCTTATAGATTAACCTATCACCTTTTAAAAGTGCCACACATAAGTCCTATTAATTAACTTCACATGCAATCGACTAAATCGAAGCTCAAAACTTTCACACATTCATATTCACATGTTTTAGACAATAAATATCATATTCAAATAATTTGGTGACTCGGTTTAACGGTCCCGAAACCGCTTTCCGACTAGGGTCATTTTAGGGCTGTCATAAGTCCTATTAATTAACTTCACATGCAATCGACTAAATCGAAGCTCAAAACTTTCACACATTCATATTCACATATTTTAGACAATAAATATCATATTCAAATAATTTGGTGACTCGGTTTAGCGGTCCCGAAACCGCTTTCCGACTAGGGTCATTTTAGGGCTGTCACATCCAAGCTTAGTAGTAAGTGATTCCGAGCTCCGTTTTTAATGTTCTACATATTTTTGAAATCCCGGTAACATGATCTGCTCATTTCTATTTGAGCTAGGATTTATGTTTAAAAATTTACCCATGAATGATATGCATGTATTTTTATGTTTAATGGTAGAATACGAAGCTTGAAATTGTGTTAAACAACTTTTTCTAAGCGATTTTACGTGAAAACGAGTAAAACGGTATAATCGGTAAAAATACCTAATGTTCATAAGTACATGTTAGAGTGAGAATTTGATATTTTCATAGAAGGGAAAAATGATCATCATGTCATAAAACATAAGAAAATAGGAAGAAGTCTAATTTCCAAACCTTGGGGCAAAACTGCAAATATACAAAAGTTTAGGGGTCAAAATGAAAATTTGTAAAAATATGATTTTTAGACCCATATGAATAGTGTGACTAATTATTAGGCTAAATGTGATATTATAGATCAAGGAAATCGAGATTTGGGCTTAAATTGGGAAAATACAAGGTTATAGACTAGAATGGTAAATTGTCATTTTTGGATTCGAGGTAAGTTTGTACGTAAATAATTCATCGATTCTTTTTATTTTATTATATTTTGTTATCATATAAAATTTGGCTGCCTATGGAATGATTATTTGTTGTAAATTGCAAATTGAAAAAGAACTATGAAGAAATTGTAACATGTTGGAGAGTGAGGAATTTCCCGGTTGAGCCTTCGGAATAGAAACGATACGAATGATCTATTGTGAGGTCACGCGTGTAGTACTAAGTGCAGGCTACTACGCGTATCAGATGGTTAGGTCACGTGTGTAGTACTAAGTGCAGGCTACTACGTGTACCGGATAATTGGTCGCATGTGTAGTATTAAGTGTAGGCTACTATGCGTACCAGATAGCTTTGGCTACAAGTGTGAAAATATGTGCAAGCAACTGAGTATCAGTTATTATTCCGAAGAGTTCAAAGGGAAAATCGATTAAGTAAAATTACATGTGAACATGATTATATGATGAATAAGTGCAGGTATATATTTAAGAAAATTTTGAGCAATAAGCTCGATATTTGAGTGAACTTCGATAAGACAAAATGGATTAAGTGAAATTACGTAAGAGTGAATTTTAGTAGTAAAACAGTGTTAGATAGCAGCAGTTGTGTGACTTTGAAAATTCACCAAAAATTTTTTAAGTTGAATTAAATTTCAAATAAATTATATAATTAAATATTAATGAGTCTATTTTCATATAAAGGAAACAGGGATATAAAGGAAACAGGGGGAGCAAAAGAGTTATATATTATGTGATATTCTTATTTTTGTGAGATAGTGTCAGAATGAATTTGAGATCCTCTATTCTGACTTGGAAAAATTGTTAAAAATTTTAAAAAACTAATTATGGGTTATAATTTATATGCTTGGAATCCTTAATGAGTCTACTTTTAGGATAAAGAGACAGTAACATTATCCAAGTCTCGTACTATGAGATAAATAAATTTTAGTGAAGAAAGGTTGAAGCTGTCTAATAGCAAAATAGGGGAGACTTTGAATAATAAACTGGACTTATTGGATGGACCAAAAATTCTGCAAATTTTATGCTGGAAATATATATGAGTCTAGTTTCTGGGAAAATTTACAGATCTTAATTTGGAGTTCCGTAACTCCAGATATAAATGATTTAGTGACTGTGATTCAAGAAAGCAGCTTAACCAGAACATGTGTAAATGTACAATTGGGTTAGTTTTACTATGGAAAGCATGTTAGTAAATTGCTTATTATTATTTCATGAGAGTTTACTTAGCGTAAAGCTTACCCCCTCCTTTCCATTTCTGTTAGTGTTGTTAGGTTAGCTCAGGGTTGGAGATCGTCGGAGGCAGCATCACACCATCAAGCCAACACCTTGACAGTATAAACACATATGCTAGAATTATCAAGTGAGTGACATGTATAGGGACCTAGTTTTATAACATGTGTTATTATAATTTGGCCAAATATATTGGTCTTTAGTGAGCTAATGATTTTGACTTATAAATCTAGCTATTTATGTTATGTTTGATATTGATGATGCGCATATGCTTGTTTGCCATGCATGGTTGGTAATATGTTACGTGTTGTTGTGAATGTTTAAGTCCGTTAACACCTCGAACCCTGTCCCGACGTTGGATATGGGTGAGGGGTGTTACATATTTGATAAAATAAATAGAACAGAAAGGGAAAGTAATCCGAAATAGTCTGAAACCTGTCTCTGATCATCAGAAATCTTATGCGGATTTAAAACGAAAAGATATCGAATTTGAGATCGGTGATAAAGTGTTTCTGAAAGTATCTCCTTGGAAGAAACTGTTCCAATTTGGTAAAAAAGGCAAGTAGAGTCCGAGGTTCATTGGACCGTATGAAATCATCGAGCGAGTTGGGTCGGTTGCTTATAGATTGAGGTTACCATCTAAGTTAGAAAAGATACATAATGTGTTTCATTTATCGATGCTTCGACGATACAGATCTGATCCTTCGCTTATAATTTCCTCGTCTGATATTGAAATCCAATCTGATATGACTTATGAAGAAAATTTGATCCATATTTTAGCTCGTGAGGTTAAAGAGTTACGAAATAAGAAAATTCCATTAGTTAAAGTGATGTGGCATTGACACGGTGTTAAAGAGGCCACATGGCAGTCTGAAGATGGCATGAGACAACAATATCTGAATCTATTTAATGGTAAGATTTTCGGGGACGAAAATCCCTAAGGGGGAGAATTGTAATAGTTCGATTTAGACCCTAGTCGGAACAGTGGTTTCGAGACCACATAACTGATTCTAAAAAAATATTTTAATATTATTTTTTGTGTCTGTGATATGTGAATTTATATATGCGAAGTTTCTGTGATTTAATTTATCTGTTTCTCTGATTAATTGCGAAAAGGACCTAATCGCATAAAGTGTAAAAGCTCTGTGCTAGATGTTAAAAGTACCAATTTGATTTGGCTTATTTCAGTGAGGGACCTTGCATGTCAAATTTTCCATTTGTTTTAATGGTGGACAAATATGGACATTAGTTAGTGGATTTTTAAAATGAAATAGTGAAGGTTAAAATAGTCATTTGTGTAATAATATGTTTTATAATAAAGAAAACATAAAATGGCTAGGTATTTTCACCTTTTTTGGCCGATTATTTGAAGGAAAAAGAATAGAAAAGATCAAGCTAGGTTTCGGCTAGCTTAATCCTTGATTAAGGTATGAATTTTCATCTGTTTTTGATAATTTCTACGTTTCTATGATCGTTGTTTCGTGTTCTTCAAAACCCATGTCTGAATTTTTGTTTCTGTTGAAGGTTATGAAATGTGCCATTGATGATTATATAAGCTTTTTAATGTTTTTATATGGATTGTGAAAGATATATGTGAGATTATCATACTTTGTTCTTGAATTCTTGATGGAATAGAGCTATTTGGGCTAATTTGTGAAAATGAGGTTTTGAAGGACTAAATTGTGAATTAAATATGTTATTTGGGCTTGTATGGAAGCTATGTATATTCGGCCAAGCTATAGTCTTGGTGAATTTTGTATATTTGTGATTTTGTGAAAAATGGACTAAATTGTCAAAGTGTGAAAATGTATGGGTTAAAATGCAAAGTGCCCTAAATATGTGTTCATGGATTATTTTGAATGAAAAGAATGATTGAATGGTTGAATTTGAATTGTAATAGATCAAGAACAAAGAAAATAAGACTTAGATCGATGGAAGTCTAAAATAGTTGAATAGTCGACTCGTTTCCCTCCGAAATTCGTACGAGGTAAGTCAAATTACAATTACGTGTTAAATTGACTAAATTCTGCGCATACAAACTGTAATCTGTATGGGACAGTCGTGAGAGCCTGATGAATAAATTTCGAGTAAACTCCGATAATATGCTAGTATCTGAAAAGCTCTGTATGTTTCTAAAAGAACGTTGATATTGATCTGAGCTATCGTGTAAGACCGTGTCTGGGACACAGGCCTCGATTTGAGATTTACGTGTAAGACCATGTCTGGGACATAGGCATCATATCTGATTTTGTTAAGACCCTGTCTGGGACAGAGGCATCGATACTGAATTACATGTAAGACCATGTTCGGAACGTCGACATTGTACCCGTTTATGAGTGTCTGTATCGCTTCTGAATCGTCTAATGATAGAATACAAGATATGGGAATGAATATATGAAATGTATAATCTATACAGGTACATTTGTATTGTACTAAATTTTTGAATATGAAAGACTCTGTTTCTATGAAATAATGAATGTGAAGTATGTATGAAATCATGGAAATGAATTATGACATGTATACAAGTAAATGAGCATGGTTAGGCTCATGAACTATTCTATGAAACGGTTATGAATTCTTGCTGTTGATTTGTACTTTATATGATTTAATAGTTAAACCAATTGTATTTGGCTTACTAAGCTCTTTGTAGCTTACTCTGTGTGATTTTTGTCTGTTTTACAGTTATCGTAGCTATTAAAGGCTCGGGGATAGTCGAGGATTGTCACCACACTATTGAACTCATTTTGGTACCTTTGAAAGTGTAAATATTTTAAGTATGGAATGTATAGGCTGGAATGTCTATGTATTTAAGTTTTGATATGTATATATGTTATGCCATGAGAGTTGGCTAGCAAATGATATGTTTGTGCTTAGTTTTGGTATGGATTTGAATAAGTTATTGAATGATGATGATTTAGTTATAGTAAAGCATGTTTTGAGCTTGGAATTGGCTGAAAATTCTGGTATAAATGTTGTTTAATGTTGCTTGTAGGAATGACCCAAAAAGGGGTGGCAATTTGGATTAAACCAAGCCTGCATTGTGCCACACGGCCAGGGCACACGGGCGTGCCTTGTAGCCGTGTATGCAAAGCAGTAACCTCTTAAGACCACACGGATAAGACACATGGGTGTGTCATATGGCCGTGGTCCTAAGTCAGTAGCTAGCTAAGTATCACACGGCCATAGCATACGGGCGTGTATGTTGGCCATGGGTAAAAGTCAGTATATATGCCTTGTTTTGGCACGGCTGGATCACATGGGTGTGTCTGGTGCCCGTGTAAGGCACAGGCCTGGTCACACGGGCGTGTGACCTCAACAGAATTGAAAATTTTTTCTAAGTTCTGAAAATTCTAAATGTGTTCAGTTTAGTCCCGACCTTTTCTAAATGTATGTCTTAGGTCTTAAAGACCTCCATAAGAGATGAATTGTTGATTTTGCTTATGCATTAATATTATGTGATATCTGTGATTCTGTATTGATCTGTAATGTTCTGTTTGTCTGGTAATACCCCTTACCTATTCTGACGACGATTACGGGATAGGGGTGTTACATTCTTCTACGGGGATACTTTCAAAAACACTTTATCCCTGACTTGAAACTCGATCTCTTTCCATTTCAAGTCCGCGTAGGATTTTTGTCTATCCGATGCGGCTCTCAAGCAATCAAAAATCACCTTGACCTTTTACTCAGTTTCTTTTACCAAATTGATCCCGTGAATCTGATTCTCTCTCAACTCGGTCCAATATAAAGGCGTTCGTCACTTACGCCCATATAAAGCCTCATAAGGTGCAATTTTCAGACTTGATTAATAACTTTTGTTATAGGCAAATTCGACCTAGGGTAAATACCTTTCCCAACTGCCTTGAAACTCGAGAATACAACACCGCAACATGTCTTCCAATATCTGAATTACTCTTTTCGACTAACCATCAGTTTTCGGGTGGAAAGCTGTGCTGAAATTCAACTTTGTTCCCAAAGCTCCTTGCAACCTCTTACAAAACCTGGAGGTAAACCTTGAATCCGTATCCGAGATAACCGACAAGGGCATTCCATGTAGTCTCACTATCTCAGAAACATAAAGATTGGCCAATTTCTCTAGGGGGTAATCAGTACGCACTGGTTTAAAATGTGCCGACTTAGTAAGTCTATCAACAACGACCCAAACTGAATCCTTTTTCCCTGGTGTCAAAGGCAATCCTGACACAAAATCCATGGTTACTCTGTCCCATTTCCATTGGGAACCATTACAGGCAGAAGTAAACCCGAGGGAACTTGGTGTTCGGCCTTCACTTGTTTACAAACAAGACACTTAGAGACAAACCCAGAAATGTCTCTTTTCATTCTCAACCACCAGTATATTTTCTTCAAATCATTGTACATTTTCACACTACCCGGATGGATAGACAAGCAACCACTATGTGCCTCTCGTAAAATCTTCTGAATAAGTTCATCATCCTTGGGTACACAAATTCGGCCTCGGTACATCATACAACTATCAGTACCAAAATTAAACTCTGATTCGACACCCGACTCACACTGAGTTCTCTTGGCTTGTAATTCACTGTCGTTATTCTGAGCTTCGCAAATCTCTTGTAGGAATATCGGTCTAGCTCTGAACTCTGCCAGAACTAAACCATCATCAACCACTGACAACTGAGCATTCATAGCCCTCAAGGCGAACAATGATTTCCTACTCAATGCATCGTGTACTACATTAGCCTTTCCTGGGTGATAATCAATCACCAACTCATAATATTTTATCAACTCTAACCATCGCTGTTGCCGTAAGTTCAACTCTTTTTGAGTCATCAGATACTTTAGACTTTTATGGTCGGTGAACACCTGACATCTCTCGCCATACAATTGGTGTCTTTAAATTTTTAGTGCAAACATAATAGCAGCCAACTCTAAATCGTGCATCGGGTAGTTCTTCTCATGTGGCTTTAGCTGTCTCAAGCCATATGCCGTCACTTTTCCTTCTTGCATGATCACGCACCCCAATCCATTTAAGGAGGCATCACTATATACCACAAATTCTTTCCCTGATTCTGGTTGCACCAAAATTGGGGCCTCGGTCAACAATGTGACAGCTCTAATTTGACCCTAGTCGGGAAGTGGTTTCAGGACCACAAAACTAAGTCACAAAATTATTTAAATGCTCTTTTCTATGTTTATTATATGTGAAGTATCATGTCCAAATTTTGTCATTTGAATGTGAAATTATGAAAAAGGACTTATGTGATAAACTTGAAGAATGTGTTAGAAAGAAATGAGGTGACTGAATAATGCATGGCTTATTAAAAAGGAGGACTTGCATGTCAAATTGTCCAATTGAAAGTTAGTGGCCGGAAATGATAATGATGATTTGTAATATATGCATTTTATATATATAAGAAATATAATTATTAAATGTTTTATAATATGAAATAAGAATTAACAAAACAAAAAGGGGTGAAAAAGAACAAAGTTTGTTCATCTTTGTTCTTCCTTAGCCGAAAAACCAAGTAAAAGAGAAAAGGAAAAGTTTCTAAGAAGTTCGGCCATGCTTGTAACTAGATTGAGGTATGTTTGATATTATTCTTTGAAATTCATGTATATTTTAAGTTGTTAGTTTGAATTCTACCTAGCCCATGGTTCAAATTTTTCTATTTGATGGAGATGATATTCGGCCATGGATGTTGTATTTCTTGGTTGGTGTTTTGATGTTTTTGTGATGAGGCATGAAGATGGTTGATTTTAAGTGTTTAATAAAAAGGATTGGATGTGAATGTGTGTGAAATAGCAAATGATGAGTCTTAGTAACTTCATGAAGTGTTCAGCCATTGTGTTAAAATGTTATACTTGTGTTTAAATTTGGAATTTAATAGTTATATGGTTAGTATGGGTATAGATGACCGAATATGAACATGAATTATGATGTGAATGAATTATTGTTAAATAATGGCCGAATGTGATTAAATCCATGCAAGGTTGGGTTTGCTAGTAAATTGAGATAAATAAAATGAAATTACCATTTGTAAATTATAAATATGAGATCATCTTTGATTGAATTGAAAATGTCCTTGTGCTATAATCGTTTAAGCAGTTAGAAAGATTGCCGAATATGAATTAAAGAGAGAAATGAGGTAAAGGATGAGTTTGAGCTGTAAATGATATATGTGATTTAATTGAGAATTTATAATCGACTAAAGTGATCATTGTGTAATTATTTATATATTTTTATTTATTTATAACGGCCGAATGTAGCATGAATAAGGATGTGAATAAATTGTAGTTATAGAGGTTGTCAATGAAAAATATGAGTTGGATGAGCTAATGCCGAATAGACTTGTGGAATTAAGTATTAAAAGATTTTTTAATTAATTAGTTAAGTGATATTCGGCTATATGAACAGCATTTGCACTTGATGTTATATTACGGTCTAAGAGTGGTTGTATGAAAGTAAGGTTAATGAATGTAGTAGTGCCATGTGAAGTGTGTAAATTACATGACTTTGATAAGTGTTGTTTCTGTTTTGAGACTTATCAATGTTTTTTTTATGTACCAAATGTGATTTTGGATGAATGAGATGTGATAATTATAGTCTTTTATAAATTGTCGAATGTGGTTTTAAATAATAGAGATGTGATAAGTTGAATTTGTTAATCAAGCTCAAGAGCATAAGGAGCCAATTTTGGATAAAAGGAAAGCGAAACTAGTCGATTAGTCAATCCATAATTATTCGATAAAATCCAAGGTAAGTTCTTAAGTGTTTGCATTTGATCATGTTATATGCTTAAGAGTTGAATAATCATAATTAAGAAGATGTTTGATTGTATATATATATATACATATGCTCTTTGTGTTGAATGAATTTTAAATTAAAGTTATGAGCCGTATGTGACTAGCATAACTAGTTGAGTTTGATACTATTAAATGATGTACTAAGATATGTGTTCCAATGTGAAAATTAAACCCTATGTGGTTGAAAGGATGAAAATCTTCGTTCATAGATATGTGTTTCAGTTATACGTAACTGAAGTATAAGTTATGAAAGTATGAAAGAACAAGTGAATTGTTTATCGAAATGTGATATTCAGGCCTCGGACTAGCAAGCTTTAAACTGGTGAATAATATTATCGGGCTTCGGGCCTAGCAGGCTATATTGCCAGTGGGATAATATCGGGCTTCAGGCATAGCAGGCTATAATGCTGGTGAAATGATATCGGGCTTCAAGCTTAGCAGGTGAAATGCCGGTGAATGAGTTCAGACTTAAAATCTAGCAGGCTTTATGCCGGTGATGAATTCGGGTTTAAAACCTAGCAGGCTAAATGCCGGTGATTTGATAAAAGTCTAAGACTATGAGACATTGTGTTAAATCGGCAATTGAATTCGTTCAATACATTAAGTGGGCCAAGTATATGATATATACTTATACATGTTAGATCGATTGGAATTGAATCATGAATGTTAAATGAGAAGCATAGGTGAAGATGTCATATGTGTATGTGTGTATTCGGTCATGGTGAAAGGTTATAAGAATTATGTGAAATACCATTTAGATATGAATGATGAAAGTAACTGTGGTTATGAAATGGTACAATGGTTAAATTCGGTTGAATTAAAGTTGACACTGAAGTATTTAAATGCCTATGTCATATATGTAAGTAAGGGTAAAACCATCGTAAATTATCGATAAGGGTGGGCTATGTGCGGAACCATCTTATAATTGCTAATTTGAACGGTTGTGTGCGAATCATTGAGCATGATGTATTGTATTGATATTATGCTTAAGTGAAATTATAGATGTGTGATGAAATTGATTAGTGATATACATGTTTAAATAATATGAATGCAAAGAATGTGTGAAAGAGTAAATTTGTAATAAATCTGCTTGGGACAACAACAGTAACGTGATTTTGGAAAATCACCATAAATTGTGGGAGTTAAGTTAGAAAATGAATAAATTATGTAATTAAATATTAATGAGTCTAGTTTCTTATAAAAGAAACCGTGTAAGCAAAATAATTGCTGATAATGAGATATTTGAAGTGGCGTGAGACAGTGTCAAATGATTTCGGGGTCCCCTATTCTCTTTTTAGAAAATCATTATAATTTGTAAAAAAATGAGTATAAGATAAAATTTATATTCTTAGACTCCTTAATGAGTCTAGTTTCAAATTAAATCAACGAGAACATATTTTGAATTCTGTACAATCAGAAATTTGATTTGTAGTGAAAAGTGGTCAGATTAGTCAAACAGTGAAGCAAGGGAAACTTTAAGAAAAATATGGTATTGATTGGTCAAACCAAAAATTCTGAAAATTTTATGGATAGAATATATATGAGTCTATTTTTAGGTAAAATTAACGGCAATTGATTTGAAGTTTAGTAGCCCCGGCTTTAAATAATTTAGTGACTGTTGCTCAGGAAGACAACTTGTAGTGAATTTGTGATTATGTTGTAGACATTGATAAAACTTGTTAATGAGTTGCTTATTGTTTTCTTATGAACTTACTAAGTGTAAAGCTTACTCTCCTTTTCTTTCCCATATTCCTTAGGGTTTCCAGTTTAGCTTGGGTTTGAGGCCGTCAGAGATATTATCACATTGTCGAGTCTACGCTATCGGCGTAAGTAAATCTTAGTGTTTCGAGTCTATGGCATGTATAGGGTTGTAAAGTTGAGTATGTAATATTATGATTAAGCCAAAGACTTTGGCTTGTTATTAAGGTAGTTTGATTATTCATATGCTTGTATGTTATTATCTATTGTGATGTGGTTTATAGCATGTATATTTAGAATTTGAATTGTGATTCATTGTTGAGTAAGTAAATGATATAAGACTAAGATATTGGTAAATATTTAATAATGCCTTATGAATGTTTTGGGGCCTTGTAAGTCCTTAAAGGATAATATACGCGTGTTTGAAAAGTTTAAAATTGATCAAAAATTTTTACGGCCTGGTTTTATATAAATAGTTGAGTTTAAATCTGGTAGAACCTCGAAACTTGTTCCGACGAGGGATACGGGCGAAGGGTGTTACATTTAGTGGTATCAGAGCATAGTTTAGTCGATCCTCGGACTAACCTAGCTTAAGTGTGTCTAGCTATACATGCCATAGTATTACTCGTGATAGTGTGATATCTCCCGGCCCTAACAAAATTATTGGTTAAGATAGGAGTGAGTTCCAACCGAGCAAATCTTGATAGAGATAAGAGTAAAATTGAGATTAATGAATCATGCTTGTGATATATTGAAAAATGGGAAAGGTATGAAAAGAAATTTATGATTCTTTTTACATGAACTAGTACTCATTTTGTGATACTAATGAGTTAAAGAATAGGGAAACGTGGAATGAAATGAAAGTTAAGTTGTGATAAGCTCTTTCGTATATGTCAGTATTCACATGATGATACGTACCTAACTCATTTGCCTTAGTAATTATGAGGAGAAAATTTGTTTGAAATGATAGAATGTATGAATAAATGCTTTTATTGTCTGGTTAGTAATCAGTATATGCATGAGATTGACATTTATGTCTAGACTAATGAAGTCAAGATGCCGTAATGTTATGCTTTATAATCTTAGTTACAGATTCATAAATGTCACAATAGCATGAAAATTGTATTAAAAGATCAAATTGGGTGGAATGCAGGGAATGAGTACGATCGTTTGCTAATGAATTGATGGAAAAGACCATGGTTGGACCATGGCAATACATGAAATATGAAAGCCAATGTAAGACATGTCTGGGACATGCATCGACCTCGTAGGTGCAAGTGTAAGACCTGTCTGGGACAGGTATCGTCACCGAGATGGAGGAGCTAGTGTAAGACCCGTCTGGGACGTGGCATCGGCTCAACTTGTGCTAAGTATAAGACCTATCTAGGATAGGCATCGGCACGACAATAGCAGAGCTAGTATAAGACCATAGTTGGACTATAGCATCAACTAGGCAATGTACTCAAAACCATAAGACGTTCTCCAATTTGATAAATAGCGACAAGTGATCAAGATTAGACGTGGAAACTTGATAAGAAATTTTTGGTAATTTGGGTAAACGAAATGAAAGTTTGAATTGTGATAAATTCACTTATGTTTTGCTGACATTCACAGGAAATAAAGTTGCATGTATTACTGAGAAGTATGAAAACGTGTTCGTAATAAGTTGGAAATTTGAAATGTTTGAATCAATGTGCGTAATGCTATGTTGTTGTTGAATGTGTACTTGCTTGAGAGTCAAAAGTTTAAAGGCTTTACAATTTTTGCCCCTTACCAGAATAGAGTTATACAGTGAGATTCTCGAGAGATACATTGCATGAGTTTGCAAAAGTGAAATTAAAGAGTACAATAGTGTAATAGTATGGGATTAGTGAAAACAGAATTAGACGATTGAGTCATGATTGAATTATATTGATGGCTGAGTGCAGTAGTTATAGTCAGGCAGTTACTATGACTTTTTCGGGGCATTCTATGTGTACATTTATCTTCAGAAGTATATGTGACGGTTTAATTTCAGAAGGAATTTTTGTCATATGAGAACATTAGTTCAGCATACTAATAAACGAAAGCATCGTTGGTTTGTTTGGGTTATGTTCGACATTGCTATGTCTTTCTTTGGTATTTATTCCCATATGTGAATATGAAAATCAACAGAAAAATCTGTATGATGCTAATACTCTATTTTTACTAATTATTGTTCGATTGAATATTCGTGAAGAGTATATTGTCTCTATTACTATGGATTTCAGTAATTATGAGTGACATTGTTCTTTTTGGACATTTTCTGGGATATCATCGGAATTGATATCATTCTATATGGGTGGTAATTTACTGATATTCTGTGTAACTTCAGACATTGAAATTTTGCTATATCGGTTTGTTATGATTTCATGTGATTATCTGTAAGAAATATTTATTTGATAGAGTTGATTTTGTTTATTATAATTATAATTTCTGGCTTGAAATGTGAAAGTATAGTGGTACCGTCATCAGAGTTATAGAAGTTGTAATTCTGCATTGGTTGCTGTTTAAACCATATTTGATTCTCTTCTGTGTTCAAATGTTTCATTAACAATCGGGATAATATTTATTATAGGGTTGAGACATTTTTCCTATTAAGGCCCAAAGATGTCTATCTGGTTAAGGTGACTTCAGTATAATTCAGAGTTTCGATGATTATTATATGAGACAATTTTATTATAAACTTTTTCCTAGTTATTGTGAAAGATTCGACATCATTAAAAGTGAAAATGATAGAAGATCAAGATTAGATCTGTATAGTGATATTTCGGAGGTTATCCTTCTAACAAGAAGAAAGATGTGATTTGAGGGATAGTCTAGAAGAAGAATCTGTATTCATGAAGATTTGGTACAAAAATTATATCTATCGGAGCAATTCTATGAGAAAAGTTAAAGTTAGTTCGATTGTTGAAGCTTCTTTTTGCACGAAGATATTATCAACCGAAATGTCAGTTCTGGTTCAGCTTGAGTTGAATAATGAGTTTATGATCTTCAACCATATGTTAATGAATAGTTTGGATTGTGTTCTAATGAAAGAATGATACCCTAATTTATTTGCTGGTAAGATTTTTGGGGATGAAAATTCATAAGGGGGAGAGTTGTGACAGCTCTAATTTGACCTTAGTCGGGAAGTGGTTTCGGGACCACAAAACTAAGTCACAAAATTATTTAAATGCTCTTTTCTATGTTTATTATATGTGAAGTATCATGTGTGAAAGTATCATGTCTAAATTTTGTCATTTGAATGTGACATTATGAAAAAGGACTTATGTGATAAACTTGAAGAATGTGTTAGGAAGAAATGAGGTGATCGAATAATGCATGGCTTATTAAAAGGGAGGACTTGCATGTCAAATTCTCCAATTTAAAGTTAGTGGCCGGCCATGATAATGATGATTTGTAATATATGCATTTTATATATATAAGAAATATAATTATTAAATGTTTTATAATATGAAATAAGAATTAATAAAACAAAAAGGAGTGAAAAAGAACAAAGTTTGTTCATCTTTGTTCTTCCTTAGCCGAAAAACCAAGTAAAAGAGAAAAGGAAAAGTTTCTAAGAAGTTCAGCCATGCTTGTAACTAGATTGAGGTATGTTTGATATTATTCTTTGAAATTCATGTATATTTTAAGTTGTTAGTTTGAATTCTACCTAGCCCATGGTTCAAATTTTGCTATTTGATGGATATTATATTCGGCCATGGATGTTGTATTTCTTGGTTGGTGTTTTGATGTTTTTGTGATGAGGCATGAAGATGGTTGATTTTGAGTGTTTAATAAAAAGGATTGGATGTGAGTGTGTGTGAAATAGCAAATGATGAGTCTTGGTAACTTCATGAAGTGTTCGGCCATTGTGTTAAAATGTTATACTTGTGTTTAAATTTGAAATTTAATAGTTATATGGTTAGTATGGGTATAGATGACCGAATATGAACATGAATTATGATGTGAATGAATTGTTGTTAAATAATGGCCGAATGTGATTAAATCCATGCAAGGTTGGGTTTGTTAGTAAATTGAGATAAATAGAATAAAATTACCATTTGTAAATTGTAAATGTGAGATCATCTTTGATTGAATTGAAAATGTCCTTGTGCTATAACCGTTTAAGCAGTTAGAAAGATTGCCGAATATGAATTAAAGAGAGAAATGAGGTAAAGGATGAGTTTGAGCTTGTAAATGATATATGTGATTTAATTGAGAATTTATAATCGACTAAAGTGATCATTGTGTAATTATTTATATATTTTTATTTATTTATAATGGTCGAATGTAGCATGAATAAGGATGTGAATAAATTGTAGTTATAGAGGTTGTCAATGAAAAATATGAGTTGGATGAGCTAATGCCGAATGGACTTATGGAATTAAGTATTAAAAGATTTTTTAATTAATTAGTTAAGTGATATTCGGCTATATGAGCAGCATGTGCACTTGATGTTATATTACGGTCTAAGAGTGGTTGTATGAAAGTAAGGTTAATGAATGTAGTAGTGCCATGTGAAGTGTGTAAATTACATGACTTTGATAAGTGTTGTTTGTGTTTTGAGACTTATCAATGTTTTTTTTTATGTGCCGAATGTGATTTTGGATGAATGAGATGTGATAATTATAGTCTTTTATAAATTGCCGAATGTGGTTGTAAATAATAGAGATGTGATAAGTTGAATTTGTTAATCAAGCTCAAGAGCATAAGGAGCCAATTTTGGATAAAGGGAAAGTGAAACTAGTCAATTAGTCAATCCATAGTTATTCGATAAAATCCAAGGTAAGTTCTTAAGTGTTTGTGTTTGATCATGTTATATGCTTAAGAGTTGAATAATCAAAATTAAGAAGATGTTTGATTGTGTATATATATATACATATGTTCTTTGTGTTGAATGAATATTAAATTAAAGTTATGAGCCGTATGTGACTAGCATATCTAGTTGACTTTGATACCATTAAATGATGTACTAAGATATGTGTTCCAATGTGGAAATTAAACCTTATGTGGTTGAAAGGATGAAAATCTTTGTTCATAGATATGTGTTTCAGTTATACGTAATTGAAACATAAGTTATGAAAGTATGAAAGAACAGGTGAATTGTTTATCGAAATGTGATATTCGGGCCTCGGCCTAGCAAGCTTTAAACTGGTGAATAATATTATCGGGCTTCAGGCCTAGCAGGCTATATTGCCGGTGGGATAATATCAGGCTTCGGGCCTAGCAGGCTATAATGCCGGTGAAATGATATCGGGCTTCAAGCCTAGCAGGCGAAATGCCGGTGAATGAGTTCAGACTTAAGGTCTAGCAGGCTTCGTGCTGGTGATGAATTCAGGTTTAAAACCTAGCAGGCTAAATGCCGGTGATTTGATAAAAGTCTAAGACTATGAGACCTTGTGTTAAACGGCAATTGAATTCGTTCAATACATTAAGTTGGCCAGGTATGTGATATGTACTTATACATGTTAGATCAATTGGAATTAAATCATGAATGTGAAATGAGAAGCATAGGTGAAGATGTCATATGTGTATGTGTGTATTCGGTCATGGTGAAAGGTTATATGAATTATGTGAAATACCATTTAGATATGAATGATGAAAGTAACTATGGTTATGAAATGGTACAATGGTTAAATTCGGTTGAATTAAAGTTGACATTGAAGTATTTAAATGCCTATGTCATATATGTAAGTAAGGGTAAAACCATCGTAAATTATCGATAAGGGTGAGCTATGTGTGGAACCATCTTATAATTGCTAATTTGAACGGTTGTGTGCGAATCATTGAGCATGATGTATTGTATTGAGATTATGCTTAAGTGAAATTATAGATATGTGATGAAATTGATTAGTGATATACATGTTTAAATAATATGAATGCAAAGAATGTGTGAAAGAGTAAATTTGTAATAAATCTGCTTGGGACAACAGCAGTAACGTGATTTTGGAAAATCACCATGAATTGTGGGAGTTGAGTTAGAAACTGAATAAATTATGTAATTAAATATTAATGAGTCTAGTTTCTTATAAAAGAAACTGTGTAAGCAAAAGAATTGCTGATAGTGAGATAATTGAAGTGGTGTGAGATAGAGTCAAATGACTTTGGGGTCCCCTGTTCTATTTTTAGAAAATGATTATAATTTGTAAAAAAATGGTTATAAGATAAAATTTATATGATTAGACTCCTTAATGAGTCTAGTTTCAAATGAAATCAACAAGAACATATTTTGAATTCTGTACAGTGAGAAGTTTGATTTGTAGTAAAGAGTGGTCAGATTAGTCAAACAGTGAAGCAAGGGAAACTTTAAGAAAAATCTAGTATTGATTGACCAAACTAAAAATTCTGAAAATTTTATGGATAGAATATTTATGAGTTTATTTTCAGGGAAAATTAACGGCAATTGATTTGAAGTTTAATAGCTCCAGTTATAAATAATTTAGTGACTATTGCTCAGGAAGACAACTTGTAGTGAATTTGTAATTATGTTGTAAACATTGATAAAACTTGTTAATGAGTTGTTTTCTTATGAACTTACTAAGCGTAAAGCTTACTCCCCTTTTCTTTCCCATATTCCCTAGGGTTTCCAGGTTAGCTCGGGTTGGAGGCCGTCATAGATATTATCACATTGTCGAGTCTACGCTATCGGCGTAAGTAAATCTTAGTGTTTCGAGTCTATGGCATGTATAGGGTTGTAAAGTTGAGTATGTAATATTATTATTAAGCCAAAGACTTTGGCTTGTTATTAAGGTAGTTTGATTATTCATATGCTTGTATGTTATTATCTCCTGTGATGTGGTTTATAGCATGTATATTTAGAATTTGAATTGTGATTCATTGTTGAGTAAATAAATGATACAAGACTAAGATATTGGTAAATATTTAATGATGCCTCATGAATGTTTTGGGGCCTTGTAAGCTCGATTAAAGGATAATATACGCGTGTATGAAAAGTTTAAAATTGATCAAAAAATTTTACGGCCTAGTTTTATATAAATGGTTGAGTTTAAATCTGGTAGCACCTCAAACCCTGTTCTAGTGAGGGATACGGGCGAAGGGTGTTACAAACAAAGCCTTTAATTTCTAGAAACTTTGCTGGCACTTCTCTGTCCATTCAAACTTGACATATTTTTGTAACAACTTTGTCATTGGAGTAGCTATTATTGAGAACCCATTTACAAATCTTTTGTAGTATCCAGCTAAACCCAAAAAGCTTCGAACCTCTGTCACATTCCTCGGTGGTTTCCATTCAATAATGGCTGAAATCTTGCTTGGGTCAACTCTGATTCCATCTTCGGACACGATGTGTCCTAGGAATCCAACGTCTTTAAGCCAGAATTCACTCTTACTGAGCTTGGCATATAATTGTTTATCTCTCAAGGTTTGTAAAGCAGTTCTCAGATGCTCCGCATGCTCACTCTCACCACTCGAATAAATTAGTGTGTCATCGATAAAGATCACTACAAACTTATCCAAATATGGTCAGAAAATGTGATTCATCAAATCCATAAACACTGCAGGAGTATTTGTTAAATCAAAGGGCATAACAAGAAACTCATAGTGCCCATACCTCATCCTAAATGCGATTTTCGGTACATCTCACTCCTTAACCCTTAACTGATAGTAACCTGACCCTAAGTCGAACTTAGAAAACATGGTGGCTCCCTTCAACTGATTGAACAAGTCATCAATCCTTGGCAAGGGATACTTGTTCTTCACGGTTACCTTGTTGAGCTATCGGTAGTCTATACATAATCTCATCGACCCATCTTTCTTTTTCACAAAAAGTACCGAAGCACCCCACGGTGAATAACTCGGTCTTGCAAAACCTTTATTCGTTAACTCTTGTAACTGAGCCTTCAACTCCTTTAACTCTGTTGGAGCCATTCTATATGGAGTAATCGAGATAGGTGTCATACCAAGGACCAACTCGATGCCAAACTCAACTTCTCTGGTTGGAGACAATTCGGGCAACTTTTCCAGAAACACATCTAGATACTCACATACCACTAGCATTGTCTCAATTTTCATTTCTGACTCTTTGGTGTTCAATACAAATGCTAGATAGGACTCATACCCTTTTCTCAAATATTTCTCGACAGTCAAAGAAGTAATCAGTACTGGTGAGTTATCCAATTCACCTGATTCAACCCGAATAATATCCCCATTCTCACATTTCATTTCAATTAACTTGCTACCACAATTCACTATCACATTATGAGCAGTTAACCAATCCATGCAAAGAATTAGGTCAAATTCATCAAACGGTAGTAGCATGAGGTTAGCTGGAAAACAATGACCTCTAATCATCAAAAGACAATTTCTATACACTTTATCAACTATCACCTACCTGCCTAACGGGTTTGACACTTTTATCACAAAGTCGGTGGACTCAACAGACATATTCATACTGGGTTCTAATTTCATGCATACATAGGAATGAGTAGACCCTGAATCAATCAAAGCAATAACAGAAATATCGAGAAGAGAAAAAGTACCCGTAATCACATTTGGTGAGGATGCCTCTTCGCGAGCGCGAATGGCATAAGTCCTTGTAAGTGCATGGCCCTCGGACCTCACAATTGAATCTCTAGGGCACCTCTACTGCTAGCCCCACTGCTCGGGTTCTTCTGTGGTCTACCCCTCATAGGAGTGCTACTCACCCTCACATCTTGTTTTTTCTCTTTCTCATCTAATTCAGGGCAGTCTCGGATGAAATGGTCTTAAGATCCACATTTGAAGCAACCTCTTTCATTCACTCGGTATTCGATAAAATGACGTCTACCACATTATGAACACTCCAACCTGTTTGGCCGAGCACTACCAACACTTGTGACAGAAGCGATTTGGGCTTTAGACCCCGTGTGTTGCTTATTCTTGCTCTTATTCGAGAACCCCACTGACGCGTTTGATAAGGTACGAAACTCTCTCGACCTCTTAGATGAGGTCTGCTATGATTTCTCCATTTTTCTTTTTCTTGAGTCTCGAGACTCGATGTCAGGTCTTTTCTTCTCTTTGGCCAATTCCTCAGCCTTACATGCTCTCTCCACGAGCACCATAAATTCCCTTATCTCAAATATGCCAACTAATAGACAAATAGCTTCGTTTAAACCTTCTTCAAACCTCTTGCACATAATGGCTTCTGTAGATACGCACTCCCATGCATATTTGCTGAGTCTCACAAACTCACGTTCGTACTCAATCACCGTCCTACTGCCTTACTTCAGCTCTAAAAACTCTTTTCTTTTCTAGTCTATAAATCTCTGACTAATGTACTTCTTCCAGAACTTCTCCTGGAAGAACTCCCATGTAATCATTTCCCTTGGTACAACCGACACAAGGGTATTCCACCATTGGTAGGCTGAGTCTCGTAGGAGTGACATTTTGCACTTCACGTACTCCTTGGGCATGCACGATAATCATCAAATACCCTAATGGTATTTTCTAACCAAAATTCTACTCTTTTCGGGTTGTCATCAATCTTAGCCCACAATTCCTCGGCCCATTGCTTTCATATCGTATCTACTGGGGGTTTCTCTCTCCTAACCAAATCCACTCCTTACAGAGCTATAGGGCATACTGAGGAAACGGAGGAGGTGAGGCAGGTGGAGTATTCAGATTCGCACGAATGAACTCCAAATACCACGTGTTCATCATGTGGAGGTAAGCTTCTTTAGCTCCTCTACCCTGACTCATTGTCACGGGCCCATTAACTACTGGCATGGTCCCTTCAGCAGGAGCCAGCCCATTACTTTCCATGTCATCTACTGTAGCTAAATCAGGATCCGTTTACTATATACAAAACATAGTTTATAATCGTAAGAGTCGTCACACTATCAATATACAACTATGGCATGTATAGCTAGATTCGTACTCATGCTAGGTTAGTCCTAAAATTTACTAAATCGTGCTCTGATGCCACTAAATGTAACACCCCATACCCGTGCCCTATTCCGGGATAGAATACGAGGCATTACTAAACTCAAACACATGCATTCCATGTTTGGATGTCATTATAACTCGGTCAAATTAAAAACTTTTTCCAAACTTTGTCTAAAACTTCTTATCAAGGGCCTATAAAGTCCAAAACACCTCTTGGAAACCACTCGAGACCAATTTGGATCCTTTAACCAACACTAAGAAAATGACATTTAAAACAGGACACACGCCCATGTGGATGGGCAACATGCCCATGTGGTCATTAGAACATGGCCATGCTGATGGCCCATGTGACACACACAGCCTAAACCTCTAGGGACACGCTCGTGTGAATTAAGTTCTAAATTCAAACCAAAAGGAGTTTTCACATGGCCTGACACACGCCCGTGTCTATGGCCCGTGTCTCTCACACGGCCATGACACGTGTAACACCCCAAACTCGGCCTGGAAGTTTGGCTCGAATCTGGCGTGTCACATTGAAGTGTTTTTCGAAAATCATGTTTCCATTAAAAACCCTTCTTAATAATTAAAAACTTATACCCTTTTTAAACCTTGTTAGAAAACCTCAGCTGAATAACATTCTTAACAACTTTGTAAAAATCCTGGCAGTTGCGAAAGCTTAATTTAAAAACAATTGCTGTTACGTGATGTTTTGAACAACAGTAGTTGCTTTGGAAAACCGTGTTCTAATACTAGCAATTATAATAACAATAAATAAAATTCCAAATTTGAAATCCAGAAAATTGCAACGGCTTTACTACAACCCACATAAAACATTTAAAAGTAATAATCAAAATTGTAACATAAACAGTGTGTGTGGCTTCCTCCGAGCCCCTCGCAGCCCCGATCCGTCTAAGGCTAGAAATTACCTGAGAGGTTAATAAACGGGGTGAGTTTACGAAAACTCAGTGTGAAATCCCCTACTATAAAAGGAACAGTCAGTCATATAAAAGAATTAAAAGTCTGGCCCCTGCCTTACTTACAGTTTCAATACCAATTGGGCCTTAGCCCATTATAACAGACAGTACCAGAGGGGCTTTAACCCATTACAGAATAAGAAACATTATCAGAACTAGAATCAAAATCAGAATCAAAATTACGTGACAGAATCAGAATCAGAATTAGAATCAGTATCAGGTAACAGACTCAAAATCAAAATCAGTATCAGGTAACAGAATCAAAAATCAGAATGTGAATGCAATCCCAACCCAATCCAGCCTATAACCAACCGCTACACTCCACCCGTACCAGCCCTACACTCCATGTGGGGAATAGCTCAACCCACCCAATCCTACACTCCACAGTTGCAGCATTGCTGCTCAGTTATCAGTAAGTTGATGCAAAGCCTCCAATACTTGGGCAAGCCACTTTCAGTACTTCCTCCACCAATATAACCCATAACCCATGCAATAGATATAAATGTCATGGCATACAACATACAGAATCAAAATATCATGCCCATATTTGAATCAAACAGTCACAATCAAGTCATTCATATCACCAACATATATTCACAATCAAATTCGTCAACCACACAGTCCAAGTCAGTCACTTGCCCACAAGGGCAAAACAGTCATTTAACACCGTAGGGGCAAAATGGTAATTTTACCCCACAAGGTATCTCGATAATTCTACCCTACAGGGGTATTTTAGTAATTCTACCCTACAGGGGTATTTCGGTAATTCTACCCTACAGGGGTATTTCAGTAATTCTACCCTACGGGGGTATTTCGGTAATTCTACCCTACAGGGGTATTCCGGTAATTCTACCCTACGGGGGTATTTCGGTAATTCTACCCTACAGGGGTATTGCGATAATTCTACCCCACAGGGGTATTTCAGTAATTCTACCCTACAAAGGTATTCCAGAAATTCTACCCTACAGGGGTATTCCGGTAACTCTACCCTACAGGCGTATTCCGGTAATTCTACCCTACAGGGGTATTTCAGTAATTCTACCCTACAAGGGTATTTCAGTAATTCTACCATATAGGGGTATTTCGGTAATTTTACAAATCGAGAATATTTGGGTAATTTTATAAATCGGGGGTACTTTGGTAATTTTACAAGTCAAGGATATTTCAGTAATTTTACAAATCGAGGGTATTTCAGTAATTTTGCAAACTGAGGGTATTTCGGTAATTTTACAAATCGAGGGTATTTCAGTAATTTTATAATCGACGGTATTTCGATAATTTTATAAATCGGGGGTACTTTGGTAATTTTACAACTGGGGGTATTTCAGTAATTTGGTAAACTAAAATATTCTAAACAGGGATAACAATACGAATGGCCCTAAAGCCCATTCTCGGCCCAAATGGGCCCACACACTCGTGTGACCCTTTTAGTCCAAATCTAGCCATAGATATGAGATTCACCTAGCCTAGTCTAATATTTACTACACAATCAAACAATTTATCCAATTGGGCTCGTAGGCCCATTAGGCCCACATGGCCCCTTTCGACCCATCGCGGCTCGAAGTAGCCATCCTACAGCTAGAGTAGCGAAAAATACACACCTGATTGGAGAATGGAGTTAATCCACGCTCCGAGCACTCTTAGCCGACGCCCAACCCAAATGAGCACGCCATAAAGCGAAAGGGATCAGCCAAGAAAGGTACCTTACTCTCCTCATGGTTCTCTCTATTTAAAGCCAGCTTCGCATCCACTCTTATGTTAGCTTCCCGATGTGGGATCCCTCCATCATCAGAGTTTAAATTCAACACCAACTCTTGCCACCCCCTGTTAGCAAAATAAATGCTCTTTGCTTGCCATAGGATTCGAACCCATGCTTCCCCTTAAATGCTCCTCACGCTACTTGCCACTAAGCCACAAGGCTTTTTGTGTCACAATTTCTCCAACAACATTCTTAAGGCCTACCTACTATACCCAGGGTTTGATTCACCTTAAACCAAAATTTTTGCTGGAGTCCAGGTTTGAACCCAGGACTTCTCCAACACTTCTCAGCACACTTAACCACTAAAACAAGCCTTCAACTACGAAATTTTCACGCACAACAAAATATTATAAGCTGCCTTCAACCGCTCCCATGCTCAAGGCCCAAAACTTCTAGGCCCAAATTTAGGGTGTTGCAACACGCCCGTGTCCTAGCCCCTATCTAAAAACCTTGACATTCTATTTCTGACGTCAGCAATCCTTAAGGGTCACACGGCCAAGGCACACTCCCGTGTGCTAGGCCGTGCCCATCACATAGCTGAGACACACGGCTGTGTCTCTTCCCGTGTGTTTACTACCATGCATACTAACTTGAAATTCTTACATGTAAAGGGCACACGACCGGACAACACACCACACATAAATTACTCATTAAAGTCTATCCTGAAATTCTACCCGTGTGGACAATATAAGACTATCTACTAAGCCTTTTGCCACCCTGAAACATGATTTAATGACAACCAACATATTAAAGTCTAACTTAATATGATTTCTCAACCAAACAACCCTAGCTAAGGCTTTCACACCTTTCATTTATACTTAAGCAACCAATAAATTACTCATTCATGAAAGAACTTCTTGTATTCATAAAACAACTTTCAACATTTGCCAATTTCCATGGCTTTACACAAAATAAATCACATGCAAGAGTAAGCTAACACATTTGGCCAATTAACAATGACATAAAACTCAAAAGTTAGGGTCCTATACATGCCATAATCAAACTAAAAGATCTAACTATACCAAGTGCTTCAAATGATATTGTGACTGGCTTCTTCAACGTAGGTAATGATCTTCGGGCTACTCTGGCGGCACTATAAGAAAATGGAAAGGAAATAGGGTAAGCATAAAGCTTAGTAAGTTGTATGAATATAAATATAACGACCACTTTACCATTCATCATCATGCTCATAACACCAAAATAGGCATAAGCACAACTTACTTGTCACTATCCAACCCAATTCACATAGCATATACTGAGCTCACATCTCATGCATTTCATTTAGGTAACTGTATCACTCATAACATGGTTATACTTTTCTCATTTTACTTAAACTATAACCCTCACAGTTGAACCATTTGAAATACTATCGGATAGTCATTAAGCCTCGGACATAGGGTATAATGCCGATGCCATGTCCTAGACATGGTTTTACACAAGCTCTCACGCTAAGTTGACGCCATATCCCAGACATGGCCTTACACTGACTCTTATGTATCTTTGCCAATTCCATGTCCCAGACATGGTCTTATACTGACACATCATGTAGTCGATGCACGTCCCAGACATGTCTTATACTGGCTTACATCTTGAGGCCGATGCATGTCCCAGACATGTCTTACACTAGCTCTCGTCTCAATGCTGATGCCAGACATGGTCTTACACTAGCTCTCATAATATGGCCAATGTATGTCCCAGACATGTCTTACACTAGCACACAAATGACCCGAATGTCACGGCATGAATATCCAATTTATTTTCTAAGGTTCAAATGGGAGTTCTACTATCTCAAAATTTCATCATACATAATTATTTCCAAAAACAAGCAATGTATGTTATATCAATTCAAACACAGATATTGAAATTGTAGTTGTATTATTTACATACAACTTACCTCGGTATTCAAAATATGGCGGTTATCTCAACTTAGTCCGCTAGCTTTGCTTTTCCCTGGTCTAGGCCCAGATTTTTTAATTCTTGATCTATAATGATAAAAATTCACAAATTTAATCATTTTATTAAATATAGGTACTCAAAAATTTAAAAATTAGGCAAAATGACCATTTTGCCCCTAGACTTTTACAAACTAACCATTTTACCCGTAGGTCCGAAAATTATTTTTTATCGAATTTCTTCATATCTTAAGCCTAGTTGATTACTTTTTATACTAGAAGCAGCCCACAATTCTCATTATTTCACACATTTATCATCTATTTTACAACTTATGCGAAATGGTCCTTAGTTAGGGTTTCCATGAAAACTACTTCACAAAAGTTGTTTATTTCACACCCATAACTCATATTCTTCCATAAAATTTCAGAAAACACTATGAATACTCTCATGGTAAAACCCTAGACTTTCAACCATTTTGCAAAATAGTCCCCTTATTATAAAGCTCATGCTACAAGGGTTCTAAAAGATAAAAAAAATATGCAAGAAAAGCCCCCAAAATCACTTACTTGCAAAGGCTTTAAGTTGTTGAAATATTTCAAGCTTCCATGGCCATTTTCTTGGAGGAAAAATCAGTGGAGAAGAAAAAGAGAAATGAAAAAAATGACAACTTTTACTATTTGTTTTATTTTATTCAATTTCAACACCTAATTTTACCAAATTTTTTCCTTTTGACCACCTTTGTCTCCTATGGCCGGCCATGCTATTCTAAAGGGTCTAATTGCATTTTAAAGACCCCAAATTTAGGTTCTCTAGCTATTTGACACCCTTAGCTATCAAAATAGGACTTATGCACTTTATGCGAGTTAGTCCTTTTTCGCAATTAAGCTCACAAATGCTAAAATTACTTCACCAAATTTTTCATGCACTAATATAAACATGTTATAACCCTAAAATAATAATAAAATACTTTTTTGACCTCGAATTAGTGGTCTCAAAACCACTGTTCCGACTAGGCCCAAAATCAGGCTGTTACAGGAACCTTAATGACAATGTCATTTGTATCTATCAAATTTCTTAGGTTCAAACGGGAATTAGTACTTGTTAGATATCTTCAAATATGTGATCAATACTTATACATAACAATTATACATTTCACAAACATAATATTCAATTTAAACATATAAACATACAATTTAGTTACACGAACTTACCTCGAAAGTGTTCGTAAACATAAAAGCTACTAATCCGATACTATCTATTTTCCTTGATCTAACTCCGTATTGTATCTATCTGGATCTAAACGAATGAATTTAACTCAATTTAATACATTCATATCAATTCAGTCAAATACACATCTTTGACAAAATTACTATTTTACCACTATACTTTTAATTTATTACGATTTCGTCCCTAGGCTTGAAAAATGAAATTCATTCAATTTAATTCTTATTCCAAAACTAACTGATTTTCATGTATCACAATAGTAGCCCATGTATTTCATAAAATTCATAATTTTTCAATATATTTTCCATCTTTTCAATTTAGTCCCTAAATCATAACTTCATCAAAATTCTCTTTACAAAAGTTGTTTATCTATCAATAACCTTTCATTTTCTACCATAAAACTTCATAATTCAACTATATTCATCTATGAAATAACCCTAATACTTTAATAGTTTTACAGTAACACCCCCTACCCGTATCCGTCATCGGAACAGGGTACGAGGCATTACTGGAGCTTACCGAATCATTATTAATTAGGGGAAAAGTAAAACAAAGTAAACATGTAATATTTAATAAATTCATATAACATGGTAATTAACTTACCCCTTCTCTATATTCAACATAATTATGCAAAGCATAATTATTGGAATTGATCATGAGAACAAATACCTATTCTTATCACATTGTTAGTCATATAATTCATATAAATATCAAGAAACATGCATGGGCTAAACTTTCATTAAATTTCTCATATGCATATACTTTTAAACATCATTTATTCACATAACTTAACATTCATATCTATGTATTTTAAATACGCTTTCATAACAATTTGTCTTGATTTCAGACTATCTCACATTGGAACTTTACTCATAAACTCATTTGAAATACTATCTTTATACAAATAGTACACTTGACTTGCACAATTCTATAATTATGAACGAACACATTTATAAAATATATTCCATGTTCATATATCATAGTCTCATGTCTCCATATATCAAATATATAACCATCATTTTCTTGTGTTTCAGATAAATACATATAACCATACATAAGCATGTCATTCACTATTTCTTCCTATCTATCACAATTTCAAATTATTCTTTAACATATATAACATTTAATTCAAACATGAATTTATAACATTTTTCATTTACATAAAATTTAACATTTACCAAATATAATCTAGCATGTGATCAATTTATGCATAAGTCACTCACATATTTTCCTCCTCCTCCTCTCTATTCCACATCCTTAATGTATATGATGTGTCGTTGAGAGCACCAAAAATATCCTATTCCCTGTAAAATAGTAAAAATAACAGTAAAAACAATAGTAAAGGGGAAGTAGGGTCGAATCCTCAGGGACCGGATTATACGAATGTTTGTTTCTCGAAATCCTGGGCAGAATCGTACCCAAGAAAACCTGCGTAACAAAAAAAATAAAAATAACAGAATTAAAGATTTGATTTGGAAAAAATAAAAAAACAAAATCTAAAGTTGACTAAAATTGTGATTACGATAATAATAAAAATAATAAATAGAGTTAAAGGGAAAGAAATTCTTATTGGTAGATTCCAGCCTCCAATTGTCTCATTCCGCCTGGGGTTCAATCCTCGGCTTTTAAATGACCCTTCTCAACTCGAGTAAGCCAGTTATAGTGGAAGAGGACGCCTACGACCACCAGCTCCAAAGATTAGACTTACGATTTTTAGGGAACCTGGCTCTAGCCAGTAATCTATGCTAGATCAACGCTTCTCAATGGTGAATCCCATGCCATTTCGTCTCTTTGGCTCGCCAACCTCTGACGCAGTAAGTTAACGAACCGACTATGCAATCCTTCCAAAACATACAAAGCGGCCACCTTTGCATATGCTGAAAAGCTTACTTCTTAAGGGCCATAGAAAGAAGCGTCAGCCCGTAGTGCGGAGAAACGATGAATACTTGGCGAGAAGGCTAAGTACGGATTCTAGGCCTCAAGAATCCTTTTTGGGAAATATTGACAACTTTCGGCTAGATAGGTTTTAGTGGCTCATGATAATGGTGGAAAAGAAAATAAATATAAAAAGGCAAAAGGGAATTTTATTGAAAGAAAATATGAAGAAACAAAAGCCTAGACTTTCAGGGGGGAGTGTCTACAGAAAAAGATGAACACCCAACAGAGTCACTTCACCCCCTATTTATAGTGCTAGGGAGATAGTGTAATTTAACTTAAATTCTAAAAAGATAAATACAATTAATTAAAGATAATTAAAGATAATTAAAATTAAATCCTAAAATTAAATAATCCTAATAATTATCTTAATATTAATTATCCTAATTAAATGGAGTCTTATAAAATAAAATCTCTTCTTTTTGCGTTTTTAGTCCTTGTGTAACACCCTCACACCCAAGACCGTCGCCAGAGTCGAGCTTGAGGTGTTACTAAACTTAATTCATTAATTTAACAGCTCAAATAATTTATTTTTAAAATCTCCAGACAAGCTGGCCAACTGCATCACAGTCTCTTAAAAATTCACATCTCTAGTTCCAAAACTTGAAATTAAGATCCATAAATTTTCCCTGAAACTAGACTCATATATCTATCTACTAATTTTCTTCTAGAATTTTTGGTCAAGCCAATTAGTACATTTTATTAGTTAAAGTCACCCTTGTTTCAGGGTTCAACTACTCTAACCCCTGTGTATTACGAATCAGATATCTCCCTGTAAAGAGTTTCAATGACTATGCTGTTTGTTTCTTATAAAACTAGACTCAATAAGGATTTTATATATGTAAGATAAAACTCCTAATTACTTTTTTACAATTTATAGTGAATTTTTAAATTTAGAACAGGGGATAAAGAGATCACTCTGACCTTGTTCCACCAAAACTTAAATATCTCACAAAATATAACTCATATACCTGTTTTGTTCTATCCATATGAAAATAGACTCATCAAGATTCAATTTCATAACTTACTCATCATTTAATTAAATTTCTACTATTTTTAGTGATTTTTCAAATTTACATCACTGCTGCTGTCAGATTCTATTTTATGGCAAATTTTACTTTACTATATATTTTCATGGACTAAATAGCATTTTAAACATACATAACATCAAATATGACTTAGATTGGTCATTCCAATGGCTAATCATTTACAAACCCTTTTCTTGCCAAACCATAGCCATATCATAAGATCATTTACACAAATTGAGTATTTTGCCATACATGCCACATTCAAAACACACAAGCCATTTTACCAATTTAGGCCTTCGGATAGTGTGGACGAATCTTCGACCTATCCTGATTCTACTTGTCAAAAACTACAATGAATGAAAAGAAGGGGGTAAGCATAGATGCTTAGTAAGTTCATATGCAAATAGCAAGTAACATAATCATGAACTTCCACATAAAACATCATTTGCATAAACAACACTAAGACATTCATGTTTCATTTGCATTTAATATCTTTCTATGATTTCATCATACCAAGTTCTCAACCCGAGGATTTAAGCACATACCTGTCAAATTTTCTCATTCACCACACTTACCAATATGTCACCTTCGTTTTAGGCATTCTTCTCATTCACTTAAGATTCACCCGTTGAACACATCGGCATAAAATTCGAATACGCGGATTTCATGAACGTAAGTGCCATACCCGCAGCTAGACAAACTCAATAGCCTGCGAAACTTATGTAGCCAAGCTACCACGTAACCTTCCCATAAGTGAACTCGGACTCAACTCAACGAGCTCGGGCATTTGCATCCATAGGTGAACTCAGACTCAACTCAACGAGTTCGGATGCCTAGTTACATCTCACGAACTCGGACTCAACTCAACGAGTTCGAAACTCAAGTATCCTAGTGACATGTCACTTGTATTCTAATCTATTCCTAAGGTTCAAACGGGCTTTTTCCTCGATCTCACATCTTTTCCGTCTTTCACGGAATATCAAAATCGATACTCGGTGATAGTTCATACTCATCAAGTAATTCACATAATTACATATTATTCAACAATAACCACAAAACATAACATTTCATGATAATAATAAGCATCATATCATATAAACAACATTAAATTGCTTAAAATGACAATTATGTTACTACATTTACACATGAACTTACCTCGATACAAAATATTAGCAATCGAGCCTATTCTTTGTAAACTTTGTTTTTCCTTGAATCTCATTTCTCTTGATCTATAATGCCAAATACATACATTCATCAAAACAACATTTAATTCGAACTTTGGAAAAATTATATTTTTGCCCCTAAACTTTTGCATAATTACACTTTTGCCCCTAGGCTCGGGAATTAAACTTCATCCCTTATTCTTATGTTTTATGACATGTTGATCATTTTTCCCTTCTATGGCAACATCAAATTCACACTCTAACATGTACTTATGACTATTAGGTATTTTTACCGATTAAGCGTTTTTACTCGTTTTCGCTTAAAACCGAGTAGCACAAGTTGTCTAACATAATTTAAAACCTCATATTATATCATAAAACACAAAAATACACAAATTTCACCTATGGGTATTTTTCCAAATATGAACCCTAGGTTGAATTTTTGCTAGCATAAGTTAATTCGAGCTACCGGGATTTCAAAAACATAAAAATCATTAAAAATGGGGCATGAAATCACTTACTATGAAGCTTAAAAGTTGAAGAAACCCTAGCTATGGGGAGAGGTCAAATTCGACAGCAACAATATGGAGAAGATGATCATTTTGTGTTATTTTTTCCATTTTATTTCATTTAATATACAAATGACCAAAATGCCCTTACTACTAAACTTTCCAAAAATTCCATCCATGTCCAATTTTTTTCCATAGACTTAGAAATTGGTCAAATTGCTATTTAAGACCTCCTTATTAACATTCCAAAGCAATTTCATACTAAAAACTCCTAGAATGCAAATTTTGCAAATTATTCGATTTAGTCCTTAATTTCAATTTAAACACTTTAGGCATAGGATTTCATCACGAAATTTTCACACAATCATGCAATCATATCATAAACATAAAAATAATTATGAAATAATTATTTCTATCTCAAATTTTTGGTCACGAAACCACTATTTCGATTAGGCCCTAATTAGGGATATTACACCTTGTGTCTTCCACGCTTGCACTTTTGCCACAATCTTTTTCCTGCGTCGCATATTAGCCCATTGTATCTCCAAATTCGCACTTTTATCCCTTAATTTTGCTTTTGCCTCCAAATCAGTCCCTAATCGATAAACAGACATAAATAGCTCAAATTGGTAGGATCAAGCCCAGAATAAACACATGATTAATACATAAAAATACATTATTCTAGAGCATTATCAAATTCCCCCTACTTAGCCCATGCTTGCCCTCAAGTATGGTTCCTATCCATTGCGAAAATTAGATCCTGCCATGAAAGAAATACTACTCCAAAGTTTTATGAAAATTAGTCAAAATGCATATGAAAAATAAAGAGAACCCTTAGCTTGCTTTTGAGTAAAATTTGAAAAAGTGTTCTAATTAACACAAACAAAATTACGATCAACTTGGATTATTTCATGAAAATTAGGTAATTTACTAAACCTATCAAGACACCCTATTCGTTTTTACCTTTAGTCCTCACATTTTATTAATATGACTTTTTTTTCTTTTTTGTTTCTTTTTTTTCTTTTTGTTATACAATTTTAATTTAATTTATTTATTTTTACTTAGGAATATACTATACCTTTTGATGCGAAGAGAGATGACAACCCAAGCACCTCACCCCGGTTACTCAGCCCAACACATTCTTAGAAATTAATTCCGATTAGCGGAATTTTACCTAACACGTCACACAACCTTTTGACGCAAAATAGGATGAAAACCCAAGCACCCTACCCCGGTTACTCAGCTAGTCACGTCTTAAGCTGTACTCATAACTACGGAAACATTATTTATTAAACGAAATTTTAATTTTGGAGGACTTAGGAAAAACAATCAAGTGTCAAAAATAAGTTTATTAACCACCTTAATAGTCATGAACATATTTTAAGCATGCAATTGTATTAAGTGTCCTCTTTGTATTTAGACTTAATCAAATTTACCAAAATTAAGATAGGGTTAACTTCATTAATCATAATTATTTAAACTAAAAGAAATAAAACAGTGGAGATGAAATCTATCAAGCAAAATCATAATTAACTCTTTAGATAAGACTCATGCATGTGGGTCAAACAGTGGGCAAGTCGTGGTCAAATTCTTGGGCAAGAAAAGAGGCAAAATATGCTTTAAAAAAATTATATGGGCAGCAACAACCAAATCAGCAGCTAAAGTGACAGAAATAATAAGGAATGCCTCCCCCTACTTAAAACACATAGCCCTCGATGTGGAATAAATAAAATAGGAGAAAAAGGTGTAGAGGAACTCCCTGTGTAATTACTGTCGTTCACGTATGATGGCAATGAGATCCACTAGTTGCTGGCCAAAAGTGTCGAGTAGGGGCTGTTTGGCTGCAGATTTGTCGTTTCTTCTTTCTTCCTATCTTCGTTTCGGTTTACCTAGAAAAGAGAATTTTATTAATATCTGAAAATAATAAATAATAAGATAATAAGATAAAATAAATAAAAATAAAAATTGGGTTGCCTCCCAACAAGCGCTTATTTAATGTCGCTAGCTTGACGCCTCAACTAGTATTGGGGCTGTTCCAGCTGAATTCTTTCATTCGTATGGGCTTGGAAATTCTCATTTTTTATCACGTCCACCATATTTGGGTTTAATAGTCCTTACGCCTCTTTCTTTGGTTCTGTATTTTCCTCCAAGGGGTTGATCCCTTTTAAGTCGGCAATGGTCTCATCATTCTCCAAAAATGTGCATTTGAGATGTTCGGGAAGTGGTTTTAATTTCAGATCTGGTGTCTACATAATAGAAGGTAGAAGTTTAGTATTCATAGGAGCCAATAATTTATTAACAGATTCAAAATCATCAAACATCATTTTAGATTTATCTCCATAAGATGACTCAAAAGTTTTTTCTACTAATGAGTCAATTATGTCGACAGGGTTTACGTCCAAGACTTCACTTGGGTGACTAATAGTGCCATAAACGTTAAACTTTAGGATCTCCCCGTCAAACTCCATCGTGAGGGTTCCGCTTCGTACGTCAATCTTAGTATTCGTAGTACTAAGGAAAGGTCGCCCCAACAAGATGTCTGAAGACCCAGGAGCATTATCCTCCTCCATTTTTATCACATAGAAATCTGCAGGGAAGATAAGCCCATTAATTTTGACTAATACGTCCTCGACGACTCCTTCGAGATGCACAATGGACCTGTCTTCCAACTGAATGATAACACCTGTCTTTGTCAAAAAACCCGCGTTAAGTGATTCATAAATAGAACAAGGCATAACATTTATGGAGGCCCCTAAATCACACATAGCCTTCTTAATTCCTAAATGACCTATTTTGCAATGTATTGCAAACATGCCCCTATCTTTACATTTCGCTGGCATTTTCCGCTGTAACACTGCAGATAAATTTTCACCAACACTTATCTTTTCATTACCTGTTAATTTTCATTTGTTGGTGCAAAGCTCTTTGAGGAACTTGGCATACCGCAGAATCTGTCTGATGGCATCTAACAGTGGTAAATTGATCTTGACATTCTTGAATGTTTCAACGATCTCCTTGTCTTCCTTACTTTTTTGAAACTGATTTAATTGTCCTGTGAATGGAGGTTGGATTTTCAGCAGTGGGGGTTTCACTCGGACTTGTTCGTCATTTTCGGGTTTTTCCTAGGTGATTTCTTGACCAAGATTTCTGCCAAGAATTGGTTCCAGTACCTTTCCACTTCGCAACGTCACTTCATTTGCGTGTTGTCTTAGATTAGGTTATGTTTGTGACGGTAGCTTCCCTTGTGAGTTTAATTTCTCAATTGATATGGTCAATTCTCTTATAGATGCCTCGATTTTCTGTTGAAAATCAAGCATATTAGCTGCTAATTTATTGACCAATGTTTCTAGAGAATTACCTGAATCTTGTGGCTGTTGTGGAACCCGATTTTGGTATGGCTGGTTATATCGTGGATTGGCCCCATAACTTAAGTTAGGCTGGTCCCTCCATCCTGGGTTGTAGGTATTTGCGTAAGGGTCGTATCGCCTTTGTGGTGGCCCAGGAAAATTTCCCGCAGCATCTAAATTAGTCATAGTATCATCATTCAAACTGGGACATGCATCAGTTGTATGTTCAGGGGTAGCACATATTTCGTATACTCAGGCTGTCTTTACTTTTTATGCAATAAGAGAATTCAGAATATTAGCAATTCTATCAACCTTATCTTCTAAGGTCGAATTACTTAGCTGGTGAACCCTTCTAGGGGGTTCAGGGTTGGCTCGAAATTGCTGAGAATTTGCAGCCATCGTGGAGATTAAGTCTCTTGCTTGTTGTGGAGTCATATTGACCAACGCTCCTCCACTCGCGTCGTCTACCATATTCATCTCCATGGGTTTTAGGCCTTCATAAAAGTACTGAAGCAAAGACTGTTCTGTTATACTGTGTTGTGGGCAACTTGCACACAACTTCTTAAATCGCTCCCAGTAGTCGTACAGAGATTCTGCGTCTTTTTGCCTTATTCCCACGATTTCTCTTCTTAACTCGGCTACACGCGACGCTGGGAAAAACCTGTTAAGAAATAAGCGAGATAGATCAGCCCAAGTTGTAATGGATCTAGGAGGTAAATAAAATAACCATTCCCTAGCTGAATCTGCTACGGGCAAAGGGAAAGCGCGCAATTTAATTTGATCCTCAGTTACCCCCTGAGGTTTCATACTAAGGCAAACCATATGGAATTCTTTCAAATGCTTGTGGGGATTTTCGTTCTGTAACCCCCGAAAAGTTGTCAGTAGCTGGATCAAGCCTAATTTTAATTCAAAATCAGTATCCATAGTAGGATAAGCGATGCATAGTGGCGGTTGTTCTGTCGGTACTTCGGCCAGTTGCCAAATTGTCTGAGCCATAGGTTGAGGTGCTAAATTAGGGTTTTCGTCAACCCTAGTGTTAAGCACTTCTTCAGAGGAATCGACTTCTACTTTTTCGCCTTCAAAAGTTTGAGTAGGGTTTTCGTTAACCCTAGACTCTCCTTCGTCGTCGATTCTGATTTCTGGCGGTGGATTACTTTGAGTCCCAACCACCGCTGATTGCTTTTTTCTTAGCTTTGTTTCCTCGCGATTAGCTCTCGCAGTCTTTTCAATCTCTGAATCAAATGCAAGAGTTCCTGGAGCAGATCTGGTCATAAGAAACAAAAAAACAAGATTAGTACATTACCGATCCCCGGCAACGGCGCCAAAATTTGATGTGTCGTTGAGAGTACCAAAAATATCCTATTTCCTATAAAATAGTAAAAATAACAGTAAAGGGGAAGTAGGGTCGAATCCTCAGGGACCGGATTATACGAATGCTTTTTTCTCGAAACTTGGGCAGAATCGTGCCCAAGAAAACCTGCGTGACAGAAAAAAATAAAAATAACAGAATTAAATATTTGATTTGGAAAAAATAAAAAAAACAAAATCTAAAGTTGACTGAAATTGTGATTACGATAATAATAAAAATAATAAAGAGAGTTAAAGGGAAAGAAATTCTTATTGGTAGATTCCAGCCTCCAGTTGTCTCATTCCGCCTTGGGTTCAACCCTCGGCTTTTAAATGACCCTTCTCAACTCAAGTAAGCCAGTTATAGTGGAAGAGGATGCCTACGACCACCAGCTCCAAAGATTAGAATTACAATTTTTAGGGAACCTGACTCTAGCTAGTAATCTATGCTAGATCAACGCTTCTCAATAGCGAATCTCACGCCATTTCGTCTCTTTGGCTCGCCAACCTCTGACGCAGTAAGTTAACGAACCGACTATGCAATCCTTCCAAAGCATACAAAGCGGTCGCCTTTGCATATGCTGAAAAGCTTACTTCTTAAGGGCCATGGACAGAAGGGTTAGCTCGTAGTGCGGAGAAACGATCAATACTTGGCGAGAAGGCTAAGTACGGATTCTAGGCCTCAAGAACCCTTTTTGGGAATATTGACAACTTTCGGCTAGATAGGTTTTAGTGGCTCATGATAATGGTGGAAAAGAAAATAAATATAAAAAGGCAAATATAAAAATGGAAAAGGGAATTTTATTGAAAGAAAATATGAAGAAACAAAAGCCTAGACTTTCAGGGGGAGTGTTTAGAGAATAAGATGAACACCTAATAGAGTCACTTCACCCCCTATTTATAGTGCTAGGGAGATAGTGTAATTTAACTTAAATTCTAAAAAGATAAATACAATTAATTAAAGATAAATAAAGATAATTAAAATAAAATCCTAAAATTAAATAATCCTAATAATTATCTTAATATTAATTATCCTAATTAAATGGAGTCTTATAAAATAAAATCTATTCTTTTTGCGTTTTTAGTCCTTGTGTCTTCCATGCTTGCACTTTTGGCACAATTTTTTTCCTGCGTCGCATATCAGCCCATTGTGTCTCCAAATTCGCACTTTTGTCCCTTAATTTTGCTTTTGCCTCCAAATTAGTCCCTAATCGATAAAAAGACATAAATAGCTCAAATTAGTAGGATCAAGCCCAGAATAAACACATGATTAATACATAAAAATACATTATTCTAGAGCATTATCAGTATATAACACACCGGTAAGTAACATTATCTATAATTTTTACTATTTACTTATATGAATACTCAAGCTTTCAATCGGCATCATAGTCACTTAATTATTTTTATCTCAAATTAGTAGGATCAAGCCCAGAATAAACACATGATTAATACATAAAAATACATTATTCAAGAGCATTATCAGTATATAACACACCTGTAAGTAACATTATCTATAATTTTTACTATTTACTTATATGAATACTCAAGCTTTCAATCGGCATCATAGTCACTTAATTATTTTTATCTCAAGATACAGAACTATGAATTAAGATTTGCTAACTTTCCCTAAAACTGGACTCATGTATCTTCTTACCATAAAATTTTCAGAATTTTTGGTTTAACCAATAAGTACAGTTTATTCTTTAAAATCACTCATGTTCTGCTGTTTGACAGTTTTGACCCTTCTTCACTAAAAAAATAATTATCTCCTCATACGGGATTCGAATAATATTCATGTTTATTTCTCTTTAAAATAGACTCATTCATGATTCTAAACATATAAATTTAAGCCCATAATTATTTTTGCTTAATTTTTTATGATTTTCCAAAGTTAGAACAGGGGAAACCAAAATCATTCTGATCTTGTGTCATAAAATTTATTATATCTCATGATTTACAATTCCATTGCTTACATCGTTTCTTCTATAAGAAACTAGACTCAATAAGCTTTAATTTCATATTTCATTAATCCTCTAATTTTATTTCTTCAATTTTTGATGATTTTTCAAAATTAGACTACTTCTGCTATCCAAAACAGTTTTAATGCAAAATGTTGATTTCCATTTTACCCTAAATTTCACAGTTCATACAATTCAGTCCTTGCTCAATTAACCCGTCAATTGAGCTAATTTTTCTCAATTAATACTTTAGTCTATCATTTTAAACTACTTCATAACCCCTGAAAATCAGAACTTTAGCATTAGACCTTAATTCCAAACTCTTTCATAATTAGGTCCTAAAATCAATTTCCATCAATTTTACTTGATAAAATTATCATACATCAAAATTAAAGCTTCAATTCTATATTTATTCATCATATGCTTCCAGCACTAATCCATAGAAACTTTAAAAATTATCTATGGAATCAAAAACTAATGACATAGTAAGGTGGACCCAATTGTAAAAGTCCAAAACTTAGAAATTTAAAGCAGAAAGCAAGAATTAAACTTACATGAAGCTAGAGTATGAAACCCAGCTTGAACCCTCTTCCATGGCTATTTTTTAGCTGATGAAAATGAAGAGAAATGAAGAGAATTCTAGATATTCTGTTCTAGTCCCCTTTTTCTTTAGTAAATTTTGTTTATTTCCCATTTTGCCCTTATTTCCTCAATTTTCCTGATTTTTCTCTGCTTGTGCAGCCTAGAGTATCTCCTTTAGGCTTATTTGCACTTTTGGTCCTTTCTCATTTGAAAATTGCGCTATTTAATCATTCTAGCAACTTTTACACTTTTTTTTAATTTAGTCCTTTTTATTTAATTAATCACACAAACGTCAAAATTTTCTAATGAAATTTTAGTACTACCTATTGACACTTTGTAAATATTTATAAAAATATTTATGGTTCGATTTATAACACTGAGATCTCGATACTTTTTTCTTAATTTCTTGACCAAATAAATCTTTATAAAACACAATTTACTATTTCAAAAATCTTTTAAAAGCTACATTTGGCTCATAAATATTAAATAATATAATCTACGAGTTCATTTTTGGATTTGGTGGTCTCAAACCACTATTTTCGACATTGCTGAAATTTGGGCTATTACAACTCTCCCCTCCCCCCCCTTTTAGAATTTTCGTCCTCGAAAATTCCTTCCAGGAGAGGTTCAAATATTTTTCACTAACTAATAGTATCACCAATTTTCAAAGCTGAAACATTAACTGCCACTGCTAACTCATATATCAAATAATTCTTTTCATACGATTTTTAATTGTTTAAAAGTGTAGACTATTATTTTGTCTTACTGCATCAAAACACAGTTTACCCACTCAATTATATATCATTGTAAATCACAACTTTCTTACCCGATTTAGGCTAAACCAGAACTGATGCTTCGATCAACAGAACTTTTATCTGATCAAAATTTTGCTAACATTTATTAAACCATTCAAATCTTACATCTTTCTGTAATAACTGTATCATCAGTATAACTATCAATTATTAACACCGAAGCTTTAAATTTTCCGAAGTTGTAACCATCATACCAATTGAAACCATAGTACCATAATAAGGTCAGTCTCTCAACCTTAGAAATAAAATAATACTTCAATATCAATAGTACTTCCCAAACAGAAAAGAAAAGACTAAAAATAGTCTCAATAACAACCAATGCAATAACATTGTATCCACAATCTGTGATTCATATTACTAAACTTCCATATTCGAATCAGGAGTTATAACAGTAAATGTAATGGTCTCCGACTAATAAATATCTTTCTCGAATATATATATTATATTATATTTACAATTTAGAGCTTCAATCAATAGAAGTAGAAAACAACATCATATGAATCTTTTTATCAAATCTTCTATCAAGTATAATTTATTAGAAAATCAGAGAAGAGATAAGCAGTACCGCTCATATTTTAATCAGACTTTCAACAATTCCATTTAACATCATGATCAGCCAACCTTTCTATAAAATAGTAATCACATTTGGAAATGAACAATTACATAGATTTCTATATATATACAAATCATGTAGAATACCCAGAAAAGATTGTTGTAAGATACATAATCATAACAGTTGGAGTCAGATTTCTTTTCCATTTTACCACTATGCAATTGACTACTAAAATCATCAATAATTCTACATTATACAGTTCACTAAAAGAACTAATTCAGAAGAAATTTTCGGTAAATTCGTTTTGTAGATACCATACCTGAATAAATTGATTGCTCATGAATAACTTCTTTCTTAACAGTAACATTGCGTATTCTAAATAATCCTCAGAAAAATTGTCTAATATGTCAGTCATAATCATTTTTACTTACTAATCAATTCTCTATCCTTTCATTTCACAATTTATTTTTAGTTCAATCTTTTAAACACAAATCAAAGATAATAATTTACCTTGTAATGAAAATTATTTACCTTTTTGACATATGCCCACTAGACTAAACAGAACGCTTGGAATATACGAAACTAATATAGAGGTGCATTATTATGCACTATTAAACAGAGAGCACTAAAGTGTTATACAGATAGCACAGATGTGCTAAACGGAGAGCACTAATGTGCTAATAATCAAAGAGCGCACTAGAGTTCCTTAATGGCATGCCACTAATATTCTAGTAGTTCTAAATTCCGTCTACTTGAGCATTAAAATTGAATTTTATACATTTAAATACTTTACAATTTAATCCTTGTACCAATAATCTGTATATTTATATATTCTCTATCTTTAATACATGTAATATATTTCAAAATTCACTAGTCATTCGTAATTTACTAATAATTCTTATCATGTACTTCATATATCACTATCCAATTCCAATTTCACTTTCAATTCATTTGCAACTCAATTTAATTTCACTTTTTCGTTAATATACAACTCAATACTAATATTTATCCATCACTCAATTCAATTTCTATTCAATTCAACAATAACACTTATCTCATACTTCATTTACCATGCACATAATTTAAATTTAACATTTAATAAAAAATAATTTGAATTATAGTAATTCAACCGCATGCTGGGTATGTCTATACTCAGTGGTATTACCATAATTCAAATTATAAACACTATAATAAATAAAGACATCAAACATGTAACATTATAAGTCATATGTGTTAATTTATATTTAATTTCGTATCTCAACCATAGTCTTCCATCAAAGGGCATCATATATCATCTATATTATCTTTAATCAATTCATGAACCTTTGGTTCAAGCTTTCAATCTCATATCTCAATTTCAATTCACATTTCAATTTATAATTCATTTTTTCATACTTTTAATAATTCAATCGATCAAATTCATTCAATTTTATCATTTTATTTATTTAACCCTATTAACATAACTCGGACTTAGACGGATACATGGATCCAATCAAACACACCAGTACAGCACATTGTGCCTAAAACTGTACATAGTACTTGATCAGTATACGACACATAAGTGCCTAAAATGACACATGAGGTGCTTGAAATACGACACATAAAGTGCTTGAAATACGACACATAAAGTGCCTGATATACGACGCATAAAGTGCCTGATTGGCAAAGCCGATATATCCCGTACTCTTCCAAATCCTATGGCATGGAAATTATATTCGACTAGCCTGACAAGTTAATAGGGAATTCAATTCTCATTTTAATTTCACTTAATATTCATATTTACCCCAATTAACAAGACTCGGACTTTGGCAGATACACGGATCCAACCAACACAACAGTACGGCACTCAGTGCTTCATCGGCTTTGCTGAAGTAAAACAGCAACAATACGATACTCAGTACGTCATTGGATTAAACCAAAGTAAAAGTAACAGTACGACACTTATAGTGCCTTATCGACTCAAGGTCGAAGTATCCCTGAACACTTCCAATTCTATGACATGCCAACTATATCTGACTCAGCCCAACTAGTTAATAGGGTATTCGATTCAGTTTCCAGTTTCCAATCAATACACATTTCAATTAATCACATATATTCTCAATTCAATACAATTCAATTCATTTTTCAGTAACAAATATTTAAATTTCGTAATAATCACATATTCATATCAATTTCATCACATTCCCAATCAATAAATTTTCAAATATAACATATATCCAATATTCTATTTCCACATCAATCACATATATCCATACAAATTCAATTCAATATTGATACTTACCTTAAAATTTTACTTACTATACACATAAATTTAAATATTACATTTATTCATACCTTTATGAGTTCCGACTCATCATAATCAACTTTTACTCATACATTTGAGTATCGCTTTCAACATTATCGGAATTAGCTCAGTTGGGAAAGCATCTCTATCTTTAAGTAAAATAAGTCTCATCAGAGTCGGAAGATATCACATTATCACAGGTTATATAATGGCATATATTTCTAGACTTCACATATGCTATGTTCGGTCCGAGAACCGACTAAACCGTAGCTCTGATACTAATAAATGTAACACTCCTACCTGTATCCGTCATCGGAATAGGGTATGAGGCATTACTAGAGCTTACTGAATCATTATTAATTAGGGGAAAAAATAAAATAAAGTAAACATGTAATATTTAATAAATTCGTATAACATGGTAATTAACTTACCGCTTCTCTATATTCAACATAATTATGCAAAGCATAATTATTGGAATTGGTCATGAACCCAAATACCTATTCTTATCAAATTGTTAGTCATATAATTCATATAAATATCAAGAAACATGTATGGGCTCAACTTTCATTAAATTTCTCATATGCATATACTTTTACACATACTTATTCACATAACTTATAACAATCATATCTATGTATTTTAAATACGCTTTCATAACAATTTGTCTTGATTTCAGACTATCTCACATTGGAACTTTACTCATAAAATCATTTGAAGTACTATCTTTATACAAATAGTACACTTGAGTTGCACAATTCTATAATTATGAATGAACACATTTATAAAATATATTCCATGTTCACATATCATAGTCTCATGTCTCCATATATCAAATATATAACCATCATTTTCTTGTGTTTCAGATAAATACATATAACCATACATAAGCATGTCATTCACTATTTCTTCATGTCTATCACAATTTTAAATTATTCTTTAACATATATAACATTTAATTCAAACATGACTTTATAACATTTTTCATTTACATAAAATTTAACATTTACCAAATATAATCGAGCATTTGATCAATTTATGCATAAGGCACTCACATATTTTCCTCCTCCTCTTCATTCCACATCCTTAATGTATATAACACACTTGTAAGTAACATTATCGATAATATTTACTATTTACTTATATGAATATTCAAGCTGTCCATCTGCATCATAGTCACTAAATTAATTTTATCTTGAGCTACAAAACTCTGAATTAAGATCCGCTAATTTTTTCTGAAACTAAACTCACGTATCTTCTTACCATAAAATTTTTAGAATTTTTGGTTTAACCAAGAAGTACAGTTTATTCTTTAAATTCACCCATATTTTGTTGCCTGACAGTTCCGACCTTCTTCACTAAAAATTAATTATCTCGTCGTACAAACTCGAATAATGTTCCTGTTTGTTTCTCTTGAAAATAGACTCATTCAGGATTCTAAAAATATAAATATAAGCCCCTAATTATTTTTCTTCAATTTTTGATGATTTTCAAAAGTCAGAACAGGGGAACCCGGAATCATTCTGACCTTGTGTCATAAAATTTATTATATCTCATGATTTACAACACCATTGCTTACATTGTTTCTTCTATAAGAAACTAAACTCAATAATATTTAATTTCATATTTTATTCATCCTCTAATTTCATTTATACAATTTTTGGTGATTTTTCAAATTTAGACTACTGCTGCTGTCCAAAACAGTTTTAATGCAAAATTTTGATTTCCTTTTTACCCCAAATTTTACAATTCATACAATTCAGTTCTTACTCAATTAACCCGTCAATTGAGCTAATTTTTTTCAATTAATACTTTAGTCTATCATTTTAAACTACTTCATAACCCCTGAAAATCAGAACTTTAGCACTAGATCTTAATTCCAAACTCTTTCATAATTAGGTCCTAAAATCAATTTCCATCAATTTTACTTGATAAAATCATCATACATCAAAATTAAAGTTTCAATTCTATATTTATTCATCATATGCTTCCAGCACTAATCCATAGCAACTTTAAAAATTAGCCATGGAATAAAAAACTAATGACATAGTAAGTTGGACCCAATTGTAAAAGTCCAAAATCTTAGAAATTTAAAGGAGAAAGCAAGAATTAAACTTAAATGAAGGTAGAGTATGAAAACCAGCTTAAATCCTCTTCCATGGCTGTTTTTCAACTGATGAAAATGAAGAGAAAATAAAGAGAATTCTACATATTTTATTCTAGTCCCCTTTTTATTTAGTAAATTTTGTTATTTTCCCATTTTACCCTTATTTCCTCAATTTTTCTGATTTTTCTCTGCTTGTGCCACCTAAAGTATCTCCTTTAGGCTTATTTGCACCTTTAGTCCTTCCTCATTTGACAATTGAGTTATTTAATCCTTCTAGCAACTTTTACATCTTTTTCAATTTAGTTCTTTTTATTTAATTAATCACCCAAACGTCAAAATTTTCTAACGAAATTTTAGTACTACCTTACTGACACTCTGTAAATATTTATAAAAATATTTATGGCTCGGTTTATAACACTAAGATCTCGATACTTTTTTTTCTTAATTTCTTGACCAAATAAATCTTTATAAAACACAATTTACTATTTTAAAAATCTTTTAAAAGCTACATTTGGCTCATAAATATTAAATAATATAATCTACGAGTTCATTTTTTGGATTTGGTGGTCTCGAACCACTATTTCTGACATCGCTGAAATTTGAGCTATTGCAAAATTAATCCCCGAGATAGCTAGATTAAGCTATTACAATCTCGTAATCATAAAAATTATTAAAAAACAGGACCAAAATACTTACCTAATTAAGGAAGAAAAGCTTGCTTGAGCTCAACTATCATGGCTAGGGTTTCCATGTCTTATTTTAGGAAAGATGATGAAAATGATGATATTTTTATTATTTAATTCATTTATCATCTTTTATTTAATTATCTTTCCAAAATTAACCTTAATAATTTATTAATTTCCAATGATGAATAATCATTCTTATCTACTAACTCCACTAAATGGTCTATTTTCCATATAAGGACCTCAAATTTTGAATTCCATAGCTATTTAGTACCTTTAGCTACTAGAATTCAACTTTTGCATTTTATGCAATTTGGTCCTTTTCATCAAATTAAACATGTAATCGGTACTTAACGAAATTTTCATATGATATTTCTATCATACTATAAACCATAAAATAATAATAAAATAAATTTTCTTTTGGCTTCGGATTTGTGGTCCCGAAACCACTATTTTGATTTTACTAAAAACGGACTGTTACAGTTAGATTGTCCACTATTTTGGCTTGCACTTGGATTGTTTACCACTTGGCTTTTACATGGACTGTCCACATTTTTGGCTTGCACTTGGACTATCTACCACTTTGGCTTGCACTGTCCACCATTTTGATTTGCACTTTTGCATATTGTCAAGTGAGAAAGCTGTTGCATGGATGACTAATTTTTAATAATTTTACTAATAAGAGCTTTGGAAAAATAATTATAGGAAAATTTGTCAAACAAAAGAAATTATTAGGAAAATATATTAACTTTTCTAGAAAATTAAATCATTCTCCAAAAATCATTTTTTAGAACTTGTTTTATGTGATAAAGGCACCCTCAATGCCGAATCTATCCTACCTACTAATCGAAGTCAAAGAGACTGGCTGTGGTCAGCATTTCTCCAAGCTTTGCCTGCTTTGACGGTTCCTAGTTATTGGTAATTCTTTTTATACCAGCAGCTGTCTTCAATTAAATTTGTTTTTATCACTTCAGTACAATTTCTGCATAAATCTATTAACAAGAAAGAAAATACAATATACAACTTTCTTCAACAGGTATAGAGCCTTTTTCTTCTTTCGAGTCTCATAGTTACAAAAACTTAATACAGTGATTATTGCTTATAGAAAAAAAAAATCTGCTTTAGCTGTTATGAGTTCCTATTCAGAAAGGATGATTTTTCAAACATTTTAATGCATGTATATATACAATATGTATATATTATAGAATTTGAATAGTGGGAGTGCCACAGTTAGTAAAATTTACTGATCCTTGAGCAAGTTCAAAGCGGTTTCAACCAGTGAGTGAATTGTTGTGGTGTGCCGGCTAAGGCCAACAGTGGCGGAGAATATGTTGAAGCTCTCCAGCTCTGCTGTGGTCTCTAACACACCTTCCAGCTCTTTCTTCATACCCAAATCCTTCAAAATGTAGATATTCTTTACATTGTCATGCATCATCCAAATTGCCAACTCCATGGTGAACCTCCTTATTCTCGGGACCTTTGCCGACGGATGTCTGTACTTTTCCAGTATCTGGACCAACGCTTTTGCTAGTTCTTCCTCTTTAATCCCAGCTCTCTCAAACATGATGCTTGATTCATTAGAAGTCATATGTTTGAACACTTGTGCTGCTAGTCCTACCATTACTTCTTGCAACTTGTTCTCTTCTGACATAATCGCCTTGAGCACCTGCCATCCAGAATGATAAATTGTTAACCATTGTATTTTTTACATTTAGTATAGTTTCCTTGTATATTGGAAGTCAATACTTACTGTTGGTGCTGCTGCTATGACACCCTTTAAAATGTAGAAGCAATCTGATCCGCAGTAGGTGCACAAGTTTCTTAGAATTCTTGCAGCAGTCACACGAAGCATCGGAAACTCCAATGCTGAGATAAGTCTTTCGAGGACTTGCAGCCTCAATATGCGGTGGCAATTAGCTCTACTTTCTAAGGCCAACATGGCGAGCGCTTCTCCTGCTGAGCGTCTAACTTGATTCTGGTGCTCTGGCATCCCCTGGTTGAGAAAGATAGTGAACAACTCCTTGAGTACCCCACCAGTTCCACCAATCCTCTCTCTTGCTCCCTCTTCCAATGCCAGATTGGTTAATATCTCTATGCTTAGCTTTTGCAGAGTTGGGTGCTTTTCACCATGTCTCAAAATATCTCTAATGTTGCTGATGGTGAAAACTACCTCTGAGATTTCCTTTCTGAGATGTTTTCCTGTGGCACCAGTGGTGCTTGCCAGCAGTTGCACCAGTTGAAGAGATCGTTTAACTGTTAGAATCTGGGATGGTTCAACGTTTTTATCCCTCAGCAACTTTTCTCCAGCATGTGTAAAATCTATGATTTTAGGTAAAAGGCCCCTAGTGTTGCCAATCTTTCCACAGTTATCATGATCACAAGCAAGCTTTTTCAGAATGAGAAGTCCTAAATGATTGAATGTCCAGAAACTGTAATTTGCATGATCAAGAATGAGGTTCTTTTCACCAATTTCATCTGCTCCGTTGCCTGAACTTCTATTTGTTTGAAGCAGAGATGATATCGATTCCATTGCGCCTGGTATACCGGCAACACGCAGGCAGTTTTGCCTCTTACCAGCAAGTTTTGACAGTATCTCTGCAGCTGATTTCCTGATCTCTTCTTCTTGAGGGTCTTTCCAGTTCAACATCTCAACTAATCTTTCAACCACCGATAAATTGACCCCGATCTTTTGCAAGGTGTCATCGGAGTACCTTGCGCTAATCGCAAACTGCCGAAGAATTCTAGCTCCAATAAGCTGTTCATCAGGGGAACTGGAAGCCAGTAGATCAATAGCAAAAGTAACCATATCCATTTTCAAGCCATCAAAAATGCTTCCATTAACACATCTGGAATAAGCATCGTAGAAGAACCTTTTGATGGAGACCATACCTGAAGGTCCAAGCTCACATTCCTTGTTCACTTCCTCCAAAAGTTTACAATATATGACCTTCCACTCCCAATAGGCTTTCTCCGTTAAAAACAAGAGAGCTTCTGCCAAGGCCAAGGCATAGAAAATATTCAGAGCAGATTGCCGGTTCCTTTTATCACTATCCCCCTTCTGTACCTCCCCATAGTTATGGTTGACGAGTCTCGTGGATGAAAGTACTACACAAGCTGTTGCAGACAAGAGTTGGAGCCAGTAGAGGACTTTGCTTATATTTCTTGAAAGGAAAACCCATTTGCCATAAGGTAGAAGAGGGACATCTGAACTTATCCATGTCCGAGTTGGGGTTCTTGAATGATTCCATCTTCCAACATGTAAAGGATAAACCTGTGTTACTTCTCTCGTGTTATGACTTGACTTTCTTATCAAGGAAAGTGGATTGAAGGTTTGTTTCACAGCTTTGATGAGTATGTGTGAGCTGGATCTCAGTGCTCGGAAACTACTGATACCGGCATCGGTAATGGACCATGTCGCTTGGTGCTGCCATTCGAGCTCATGACTTCGGCTGAATATCCGAGTCCCTTCGATTAACAAAATAATGGTGATAAACCAGAAGTCAGTTTTATCCAAGGTGATAGCAAAACCACCTAGGAGAACTACTGTTGCCCAGATAAACCCCAGAGTTCCGAGGCCAGAAGCTGACTTCTCGAAGATGGAAAGCCTAAGAGCGAAGAGAGTTAGTTTCTTTTCGGGTGCTCGAAGCACTGGTGCTGAAGGCACGGATTCTGCATTGCATTCTCTAGCCTCACAGCTACTCTGGGGTTCAAAAATGGTGTTTGAGCCACAAGTCTCGCTAAGCTTCCGAAGCTCATTAATCTGCAAATGGACACTCGTATCATCATCCAAAGAACTTCCACGATCCATATGGATAAGGTTCAAGATTGGATTTGGAGGGGAAGGAGTATAATATCTGATATTCAGGTTTTGAATTCTCGTCTTTGTCATGATAGAAGCATAGGATGGGGATTATAAACAAAGTGAGGTAATTGAGCTTAGCAAGCACGTTTGTTTTGTGGAAGTGTAGAAGAAAGAGTAACGTTAAGTCTCCTTGTCTTTCCCTCATATTGGCATGTTTTTGCTATTAGATTTATTATTGACGTCACTTGCTCCTCTCTTTCCTTACTTGGAGGCCAAGGGTTTTGCAAAGGATATCGTTATTGGACATTGTTGACATGGCTACGGATCACGGTGGGTTGACCATAATTTAGGTTAAAAAAATTAGTTGTTATACCTAATTTTATATAATTTGTCTTTCAATTTTTTAATTTAAAATTAACTTATCAATTTAATAAATTTTGACAAATAATATTTACAAGTTAATGGTTGGACTAAAATTTTTAAATAAAAAAATTTTAAATTTTAAATTTTTTAATAGAATGACTAAACTTCAAATTTTGTCAAAGCATAATCACCAACCACATATTTTGGCCTTAAATTTATAATGAGAATCAATAAGTGTTGATTTTAATGCTAAAGCATATTAGAGGGAAGATTTTGAATTCGTTATTGAGAATCTAGGAAGGATTAATGGTTATAGACATTAAAATATAGCTTTCTTCCTTGAAAGGAGTAAGCTAAATCACGAAATTGTTAACTGTTAAGTTGTTTTTGTCCTTTTGTTAATTAGATAGTTGATGAAACATCCAAAATCCCCGAAAGGCTTGTTTTATGATGGCGTAAAACCGAAAGTGAAATCCCTTTTGTATAAGTGGTCGAGCCTTTCCGTGCCACTTTGCTTTATGTGAACTTCCATCCACCATCCCATTTGGGAAATTATTGTGTAAAAGCATGCTATGTTCTATTACATAATCTTTCATTTTGTTTTGACATTTTAACTTTTAAACGTCCAAGTAGCTGTTTGTTTTAGGTTTAATATAATATTTGATAAAAGAATTTAGATTTTTTTTCTAATTTAATATGTAAATTTTTTTTGGCCCAATTAGGTACTTGAACTTGATATGTTTTTTTCTATTTTGGTACTTAAGCTTCTTCTTTTTTAAGTTTAAATTAATACCTAAATTTATTAAATGTTATACAAATTATGCAAAATATTAACGGTGTTAAATTTTTTTTGTTATTCTACAAAAGTATAGTCAGTATTAGAGGAAATTCATGTTAAAAAAAGGTATTGAGCTATGCTTAATAAATTAATATTAAATAAGAATTTTTTTAAAAAACTCAAATTAAAAGAAATTTATTGTTTTTAATTAATAAAATAAATAAAACTAAAAGTATTTGAACATGTAAAATGTATAAAAAATAATATCATCTGTCACCTATCGATCATACATTAATTATTTTTGTTATCTCATAAAGAAACATTTTTAATATATTGGAGTAATTTGTAAAATATTTGACAAGTACCAAATCGAATAAAAAAATTAAGTATCAAATTAAACCCAAAAAAATTAAATATCAAATTAAGAAAAAAATGTCAAATTTAAGTACAAAATGTTATATTAAATCTTTGCTTTTATTTTTTACTGGGTGTAATTTGTAGCTTACAGGGATTGGTCATAGGAGGAGTTTTATTGTGTGACGTTAAAGGGTACAATTGGGACCCAAGGCCTATTTTCTGTTCTCTTTGACGACACTTCTCGCTTCTCTTCACTCATCTGCCATTATTCTTTATTTGAAGAAGGGAAAGCCTTTGGCTCTATCCGCTTCATTAGCTCCTTTTTGGAAGTTATATCATTAATTGTGTATTATTGCATACAATGAAAAATAATTAAAATATTTGAGAAAATAACCTAACAACAACATGAATATATCAAAATTAATATAATATGATATAATATAATATCATATCATATTTCATATATATTATAATATAAAAAATACGAAAATATATATGAAAATATTGAATTTTTTATTATTTTTTTAGTTTTAAAATATTTTATTTTTTTAATTATATTTAAAGCGGATCTCATTTTTAAATTAAATTTTAAATATGGTTTTCATGTCAAGAATAATAATAATAGAATTTTCAATAATAAAAACTTTAAACAAGTAATTTTTATATTTTTTTGAAAAATATAGCTGGAACCTTTTATTAAAACAATAACAAAGCAAAAACATTCTAGAGACCAAAATACAAAAGGTAGACCCAGGCCCCAAACACAACAAAAACCAAAATAGAAAACCACATACCCAAATGAAATTTAAAAAAAAAAGAAAGAAAGTAAAGCACTATAAGCTGAAACAACAAAGAAAAAGAAAACTCAAAGAGTAAACATCGAAATTAAAAACACAAGAACCAACTAATATAGGGAGGATACTCTAAAGACTTTCAAAGCCTCAACAGATAGCAGTAAATGATTAACCCCCTAAAAAAAAGCCAATGTTAAGAACTCCAAAGATATTTTCAAAACCCATTCAAAGCACTAATCCAGATCCTTCCAAAACCTTTCCCCTTCCCTGAAACGTTATCGCATCCTTACCCCAAAACTTCTTTGTAAATTCAAAACACTATTACCCTCCTTCACCCTTATCTCTGTCAACTGCATCTCGGGCACACTCCTTAATTCCATCTTTCATGCATGGTTGTTCCCTAGACTTTAATCCATTGGTGGCCAACACATGAGCAACTTCATTCACCAATCTAGGGGTATGACTGAAAAAGCAGGTATTGAACCCTTGACCCAACTCTCTGCAAACCTTAATATATGTCCTTATCAAGTATTTAAATTCACACTTGCTTCGTATTCTTTGAATAACTGACAGAGAATCTCCTTCCACCACAACATCTGGAAAACCCACCTCAAGCCCCCATTGAAGACTTTGAACACAAGCTAGGGCCTCTGTTACGAATGAGAAAGGTACGTTTCTGTTTATTACCACTTTTGAACCTGATATTCATCCTTCGTTGTCTCTAATCACTATCCCAGAACCCAATCTATGTTCAAACTCCCTAAATGTTGCATCAAAGTTAATTTTTGCATTTGGGTGAGCTAGAAAGCTCCAACTAACCAAACTCCTCTTACGATCAGGTAAGACTCTTTGTAACTCTTCGAGCTCCCTAATGAATTGACATATAAAATTAGCAATATCTAACCCTACTCATTTTTTACCTTCATGCACCCATTTATTGTGTTCTGACCAAATGGTCCACATCGTACTTACAAACACCTTACACGGAGAGCTGGAGTTATGCTAAAAAAACCAGGTAATCTATTCCATAAATCCCATACGTAAAACCCTGTCTAACTGAACCCAACTCATGTGTCACCATATTTCATTCAATACAGTAAAATCTCTCAGTGCATGTAATGTAGCACCCCAAACCCGGCCCAGACATTAAGACCGAATCCGACGTGACACTTTGAAGTCAAAAACCCGTGTTCCCTTTTTAGTGTTTTAAAAAGCCGACTTTTGTCAAACTAATCAAGTGAATGGAAGCTGGGCACCAGGTAGGTATCCATAATAGAGGAGGTGAGCCATGAAGGCTGCTTAAGTACCAAGCTCTCCGATTGGATCCAATCCTAGACATGCCCACATCCATTGCCACACTTGGTTATAACTAGTTGAAATTTCTTTGAGTGATTATCTTTGGTAAATCGAATATTCGTGACGTCGTGTTATTTAAAAAAAATAAGTATCGTTTTGAAATCACGCCCTAAGTCTAGCCCATTTGAATTAGTATCCATCAAATTAAAGTTGTTTTTAATAATATAATCCCAGAAAAATCAAAGAAGAAAATAAAGTTAAAATGGCCTTATTACAACCCAAAAATTAAATAGTAATTAAAAATAACTTAAGAAAACCAGTATCTTTTTCCAAACCCAAAAGTATTCACCATGGCCACTCTGAATCCCCTCCGGCTCCAAGTCACCCACATCAAGGCTCACCTGCAAGGTTAAAGAAGGGGTGAGTTTGGGGAAGCTCAGTGTGTAAGGAAAACCCATTCAAAGCCCAAGTCAGCTCAAGCCCATTCGGCCTAAGCCCATTCAGGTAATAGTGGAACTGGGCCAAACCCCTTTTCAGATTACAATAAACTGGGCCTTAGCCCCTTATTCAGATAACAGTATGGCCCACAGGCCCATTTCAAAATACATGCAACATCAGTTAACATATGCAAGCCCATTTGGGGAGACTACTCAATCCACCAACCACTATACTCCACCCGTACCAGCCATACACTCCATGTGGGGAATAGCTCAACCCACCCAGCCCAACACTCCACAGTTGCAGCCTTGCTGCTCAGTTAACAGTAAATTGAGGCAAAGCCTCCAGTACGTGGACAAGCCACTTTCAGTACTTCCTCCGTCAATATCCCAGTCCCATGCATTAGATAATAACAACATGGCATGCAGTAAATAACAACAGTCAAACATGCATTTAGGTCAATTTAACCCTAGGGGTATTTCGGTAATTTAACTCCTAGGGGTAAAATTGTAAATTTTTCGCTTTTAAAGGTATTTCAGTAATTTATCTATTTTAGGGTTTTTCATGCATATTCCTACCTTTCATGTACTAACAGAATCACTACCGAGGGTTCTTACCGAATTGGGCCCGTTGGCCCATGATTCCAATTTTGGCCCATTAAGCCTAAAAATATCGAGGGCACAGAAATCATGCACTTTGCAGTCTAAACATTGCAGCTTACCAAAAACATTAATCGATTTACCTCACGAGCATTCGCACACTCGCAAATCTACAAAATACCGATTTTCAGCATTTTGACTTTTCGACTTTTACCGATCTAGACTAAGAAAGAGGGTGTTAGTTACACACCTGTTTGCGACGATATGCTGACGAGATCCACACATGAACCGCCTACAATTGGATTACTAACACGTTAATCTAACTATTCAAATACAAAATACGTATTAACCCCTTACAATATTCGGCCAACCACACCTACAGATCATAGTAAGCTTATAAGAAATCAATAAGCAACTCATTAACAAATTTTTGTCAATGTTTACCACATAATCATAATTTCACTGCAAGCTGTCTTCCTGAGCAACAGTCACTACATCATTTATAACTGGAGCTACGAAACTCCAAATCAAGTGCCGTTAATTTTCCCTGAAAATAGACTCATATATCTTCTATCCATAAAATTTTCAGAATCTTTGTATGGCCAATCAATACCATATTTTTCTTAAAGTTTCCCATGTTTCACTGTTTGACTAATCTGACCACTCTTCATTACAAATCAAATTTCTCATTGTACAGAATTCAAAATATGTTCTCGTTTATTCATTTGAAACTTGACTCATTAAGCTTTAATTACATAATTTATTCAGCTTCTAATTCATCTCCCACAATTTATGGTGATTTTCCAAAGTCACGTTACTGCTGCTGTCCCAAGCAGATTTATTACCAAATCACTCTTTCACACCTAACTTGCATGCTTGTTATTTAAACATGTATATCACCAATCAATCATCACATATCTATGATTTTACTTAAGTATAATCTCCATTTCATCATTTTAAAGCACAACATGTTAGCCGATTTTTCCCCTTAGCATCTAAGGCACATGCATGCTCATTTGTTTGGCTCAAATTCACCTATCTTCCATTTTTCATCAAAAGAACATGAAACAACAACCAAAAACCAAAATATGCTTCATGAGTTAGGGTAGAATCAAGAAGAACTCATGAACATCAAGATAGAAGCAAAGTACCAAGAACTTACCTTCAATTTTTCCCCCTCCTAGTGACCGAATATTCAAGGGTTTCCTCCCCTATTTGCTCTCTCTCAAATTCAGCTATGAAGAACACAGAATGAACAAAAACTTTCCTTTACTTCCTTTTGTTATTCTTATCACTCAACATTTTATGACACATAAATGATATACTAATATTTGTGCCATACTCATGCCATAATTCCAATAAAAATATGCCCATAATGCTTACCATGCCCATCATCCATTACCTATTAAAATGCTAATGCCCATCATCCATTAACTATTAAAATGCTAAAATGCATACATTATTAACTATCCATCACCTTGGCCGGCCACTACATTAAAAGTGGGGAATTTGACATGCAAATCCTCCTATTTTGCACTACTATTTATTTGGCCACTACAAATTAGCCTATAGCATTTTCAAACATTTTCACATAGGTCCTATTTTATAATTTCACTCCCTTTTTCTTATGGAACAAAAATTAACTAAAATTACCGGGTTCTAACTTAAGCTTGGGCCTTCTAGAGGCCCACTAACATAATTAAACCTATGCCAACATTCACAGAATTTGCGAAAATTGGGGCGTTACATGTAAAGTAGTTTCAACTCCACCAGTGCATCACGGACAAAGGCTTGTATTTGAGATTTTTTTTAATTTGTAGGTTGCAAAAGGTAGGAATGCAATTATTTGTAAACCACTAGAATGTAATTTTTTGTTTGGAAGGAAGCTCCGAGCCTTATAATTTCCTGTAAACTCTTTTTTAATCAATTTGATTTTGTAAAAGATTAGCCATAGGAGATTTTTGAAGAACAATTCTATAAGCACTTCAAACCCAAGCTTGATAATGATCATGCAAAAAGCTGGACAGAGGAATGTCAAAAATCATTCGAGCGTCAACATCACTAAAGGTATCTCAAATGATATCCTCTTTCTAGATTCTATTTGTACTATCAATTAAATTGCAAACTTTTAATGATTCATTACACCTTTCACTATCTTGTATTCTGCCATTTTCAGCTCTTGGAACCTACGAGGAATTAACAACAGAGATCTTAGTACCAGTTCCTACCCGCTAGTATAATCCATCCTTAAGCACCCCTTTTGAAGCACATATACTCCTCTAGGTAAACGAAGGTATATGTCCCAACTTTGCTCTTAAAAAGTCATTTTTTGTGTAACACCTCTAACCCGTATCCTTCATCAGAATGGGGTTACGAGGCATTATCGATCAAAGCACAACATATAATATACATTGCTCATACATGATTCAATTTCACATAAATATCAATCTAACATAATCATATTGTCCCCTATAAGGCTCCACGAGACCTTAAAACATGCTTGTACGAGGTTTGGGACTAAACCGATAACATTTGAAAACTTGGGGAACCTTAGAAAATTTTCAAACATACAGGGGTCATGTGCCCGTGCGAACAGGCCGTGTGCTTCACATGGCCACCTGACATGCCTGTGTTTCAGGCCGTGTGAAAACAGGGTATACATACTGACTTGCACCACACGGCCAAGGACACGCCTGTGTGCCAGCCCTTGTGAAATCTAGAGGGGTTACTGACTTGGGTCACATGGACGACCACACGCCCATGTGCCAGCCCGTGTGCAATACACGGCCAGTAGACACGCCCGTGTGTCTAGGCCGTGCCAAACATATAATTTATACTGACCTAATTTGAAGGACTACCCTAGGGACACACAGTCATGTACCAAGGCTATGTGTCACACACGATCAAGCCACACGCCCATGTGCTCAGTCGTGTGGAGTGAAAATTGGCTTGGTTGAAGCCACATTTCTCACCCTTTCTCAAGCATACCTAAACCACAACATTTGTACCATTTCAAAACATTAATAGGCAATCGAAACAGGCTATTTCATATACATTTCATGCCATTCAACTACCTAATTCATAACCAAAAACATGCCAAATCAAATTGTTACTATAACTAATATCCATATTTAAATATAACCCAAATCATCAAGCGTTTACTACACCAAAATAGCACCCAAACATCTTCATAAATTATTCCAAAGCTTACCATTTCTCAAACCATAACACATCATTAACAATTTACTAAAGACTTATTCATTAACCCATCAAAATGACCATATCATGCCTACCAAAACATAAGGCTTTATAAATACATCACATATCATATATTAACTTATAACATAAGCTAAATTCAACTCCATCAACAACTCTATTTACAAACCAACTCACATGGCTAAATTCAAAGTTCAAAACATACCAAGATGACACTAGCCTATACATGCTATATACCATATATACAAAGCTTCCAAAAATACCAACAAGTTGATCGTGACGATGTTCCTGATGATCCCTGATGTCCGAGCTAGCTTCAATAATTTATAAAACAGAGAAAGAACATACAAAGTAAGCTTTAAAAACTTAGTAAGCCATACACAAATAAATTACCACATGAATCAACATCATTTCCAACAATAGGCAAAATAAGAGTAAGCACATATAGATACACAAACCTTTCTCAATGTTTACATATTCAATATCACAAGTGAATTCATCAAATACTTCCCTTTTTAATACTTGCATAAATCTCGTACGTACCTGGGTCACTTAACTCATTCACACATTCTTTCTTGACTTGACTTTTCCCTTTGAACCTTTCAGAATCAATAAGGATACTCGGAGATCACATATAGCTTGTACAATGCCATATCCCAGATATGGTCTTACATGTTATCACATATCGATGCCACTATCCCAGATAGGGTTTTATACGAAATCATATAAAGATGCCAATTTCCTAGACATGGTCTTACATGTAATCATATCTCGATAATCTTAATGTTATGACATTTGTATCATATACTATTCCTAAGGTTCGTATGGGACTTTTGGATATCGTAACTTTGTCGATTCTTGCTCGTATTTGCTCGTTCAACATTCATAAAAATTCAATGACAAATAAAAATTTATAAATCAACTCAAAGTTATTTATTTGCATATGAACTTACCTCGTATTTGGTATTGACGTATCGGGTCGACTATTCAATAACCTTCGATTTCCCCCGATCTAAATCTGGTTTCTTTCTTTTAGGATCTATATGAATTCAAAATTAATTCATTTATTCGTTGATTCATTCAATTCAGTCCAAAGACACATATTTAAGAAAATTTTCACTTTGGCCCTAAACTTTTACATTTCTTACAATTTAGTTCTTATTTCATAAAAACACAAATTACATAATTTCTTTCTAATTTCATGCTAGCTGAATTCTTCATAGACTCCTAGTAGCCCATTATTTTCATTTATTTCACAATTCAACCTGTAATAGCCCAGTTTTGACCCTAGTCAAAATAGTGGTTTCAGGAACACAAATTTGGTTAGAAAAATATTTTAATATTATTTTTCGTGCTTATAATATGTGAATTGACAAGTTTGAAGGTTTCGTATGAAAATTTAATTGTTTGTGTGCTTAATTTGATAAAAGGACCTAATCGCGTAAAGCGTAAAAGTTGCATGCTATATGTTAAGGGTGCCTAATTGTTATGGATTATTAAAATAAAGGTCCTTATGTTGATATTTGACCATGGAATGTATTAAATGACATTGATGGACATTAGTTAATGGAATTTTAAATGATAATAATAAGGTTATTTTGGTAAATTATGTATTAATGTTAATATAATTAAAATAAAACCAAAATGTGGCCATTAGTTCATCTTTTCTAACCAAAATTAAGAAAATAAATAGGGTTTGGAAAGCTTTTTTATTCGGCCATGGTTCAAGCTTAATTAAGGTATGGTTTTGACTTGATTTTTGATAATTTCTACGTTTTTTGTGATCGTTGCTCCGTATACTATCATGCCCATGTATGAATTTTGGAAATTTTTGATGATTTTGAGTTGATCCATTGTTGATAATGTGAGTTTTATGAATTTTGATGATAGTAAATGGAAGATATGTGTTAGATTACTATGTTCTGTATTGGGATTTTTGATGAATTTGAGTATTTTGGACTCAATTATGAAAATGAGAAATTGAGGGACTAAAATGTGAAAAAAATGATAAATATGGGCTGATAGGGACCATAGGAAAATTCGGCTAAGGCATGGTTTTGATGAATTTTATATATTTGGTGTTTTGTGTAATAAGGACTAAAATGTTAAAATGTGTAATTTTAGGGGATAAAGTGCAAAAATACCCAAAGATGTGTTTGTGTATTAAATTGAATGTGTTTTGATTAAAAGGGTTAATTTTGAATACATATAGATCAAGAAAAGAGGAATTCAGATTTAGATCGAGGAAAATCGAAGATTATCGAGTAAACGTTCCGAATCGTCAATTCTGAGTATAAGATAAGTTCGTACGTGATAAATGATGTTATAATTATGTTTTAATGCTTTGATAATGCATAAATTGTATAGATATTTGATTACGGTTTGAGCATGATGATAATCGACTATGTTCAGCACTAAGTGTGCGGTTCAAAATAGCTTCGGCTACAAATGGCACTAAGTGTGACAATTGGAATAGCTTTGGCTATATGAGGTGCTAAGTGTGTGATATTGAGATAGCTTGGTTTATTGAAATGGCACTAAGTGTGCGAGATTGTTATGGCTTCGGCAAATCACTGATGCACTAAGTGTGTGAATTCTTAAAGCATGGAAATACTTCCGAATGAATTAATGTATTTGAACGAGATGTGAGAATGAAACGAATAAATAAGGGAAAGTTCAGGTATGTTTGATACCTATGTGGTAGATGATACTATGTGTATGAAACTTGATGAATTCGTATGAACATATTAAATGAGATAGAATAGAATTGATGGATGAATTGTGAATTACAAAGTGTTTATTAGTTGATGTTTTGTATATTATAAACTATTGATTATTTATGGTATGAACTTACTAAGCTTTAAAGCTTACTGTGTGAAATGTTCTCTGTTTTATAGTGTTATAAAGCTAGCTCGGATCTGGGGATCATCAGTGACATCAATCACACTATCGGACAACTATTTTGGTACCATTTTGAGAGTTGTATATATGGTATATGGCATGTATAGGCTGGAAGTATATTAGTATGTTTTTTGATGTGAATATCTAGCTATGAGATTTGGCTTATAAATGTTGGTATGTATAGCCTTTTAAGTTGGCCTAAATGATGTGTTTGATAGGTGAATCATATGATGTATATAATGTTCATGTGATGGTTTGAATATGGAATATTGAATTGGCAAGTTTGAGGTATGAAGCATGTTATAAAATGATGAATTTATGTATTTGAAACTTATGTAAGTTGTGATGATTTTGGTACATTGATTAGGTATGTTTTGGTTGTGAAATTGAGTAGTGAATTGGATGCTATTTGAATGGCATGAAATATATACAAAATGGTTGAATTGGTTGCCTATGAATGTATGCAATAATGCTAAAATATTGTGGATTTTGAGTTCTTGAGATAGGTGGGAAATGTAGCTTAAACCAAGCCTAATTTCACCCCACACGGTTGAGCACACAGGCGTGTGTCTCGACCGTGTATCTATTGTAATTTAGTTAATCAAGTCAGTATCGAGCACGGCCTAGACACACGGGCGTGTCTGGTGGCCGTGTGAGGTACACAGCCTTGATACATGGGCGTGTGTGGCCATTTCGAAGGGTACACGGGCTAGACACACGGACGTGTGGTCAGCCGTGTGATCCAAGTCAGTTTCGACCACAGCCAAGGAACACGCGTGTGTCTTGTGGCCGTGTGGACAAGTCAGTATGTATGTCCTATTTTGCCACAACTTGACACACGGGCGTGTCTAATGCTGTATGAGACACAAGGCCTGCTCACACGGGCGTGTGACCTTTATGACTTTGAATAATGTTTAAGTTTTGAAAAATTTTGATGAGCTCGGTTTAGTTCCGACCCTTTTCTAAAGCATGATTAAGGTCTCATTGACCTTTGTAGGGGACTCTATAATGATGTGTGACTTTGATGTTATGATGTTTGGGAAATGAATGTAAGATGTTTAAATATGTTCGGTAATGCTCCTTTACCCTAGTCCGGCAACGGATATGGGTTAGGGGTGTTACACAACCCCTAAATTTACACATTTCTCAATTTAATCCCTAATATGCATTTTTACCAAAAATCACTTTACAAAACATGATAATCTATCATTGATCTTTCATTTTTCATCATCATCTATCACAAAGCTCAAGCATTCATCAATGGCATTTTACAAAATCACCAACAAACTCAAAAATTAGGGCACGGGCTAACTAGTACTTAAAGCAACGATCACAAAAATATAGAAATCATCAAAAACCGAGCTCAAAACATACCTCAATCAAGAATGCAAAGGATCGAACCTTAAAACTCTTCAAATGGCTTCTTCAATTTGTAATTTTCGGTGGTGGAAGATGATTATGAACCTATTTTCTTTTGTTTTTTAATTAATATTAACTTAATAACCTAATTTCCATTTTAACCTTTATAATAAACATATAAAATCACATAATATATGCCCATTTATGACCATTCCCACTATCAATGGTCTAATATCATCATAAGGACCTTTCATTTAATAATTTATAACAATTAAACACATTTAACATATAGAATGCAACTTTTGTATTTTACGCGATTTAGTCCTTTCGTCAAATTAAGCACTCAAATGCTAAAATTATTTCACGGAATTTTCAAACATATATAATCTGTAATGCCCCCTTACCCGAGACCGTCGCCGGAGTCGAGCATGAGACATTACTAAACTTATTTTAGCATTTAAACAAGTTCAAACAATTCTCGTAGTAAACTGTCCATCTGCGTCACAATTGCTAAAAAATCATATCTCGAGTTACAAAACTCGAAATCAAATTCCAAAAATTTTCCCCAAAACTAGACTCATATATATACTTACAAATTTTTTTCTAGAATTTTTGGTAGGGCCAATTAGTAAATTTTATTAGTTAAAGTCTCCCCTATTTCAGGGTTTGGCTACTCTGACCCCTGTGAACTACGAATCAAATTTCTTCCTGTACAGAGATCCAATGACCATGTAGTTTGTTTCTATTAAAAACAGACTCAATAAAGAATCCATAAATATAAATTTTTAGTCCTAATTATATTTACACAATTTATGATGAATTTCTAAAGTGAGAACATTGAATATAGAAATTGCTCTGACCCTATTTCACCAAAACGTAAATATCTCATAGAATACAACTCTGTTACCTATTTTGTTTCTTCCACATGAAAATAGATTCATTAAGCTTCAATTTAATATTTTATTCATCATCTAATTCTATCTCTACTATTTTTAGTTATTTTTCAAACTCACGTCACTGCTGCTATGTGATTCTGTTTTATAGCCAATTTCACCATTTTATGGATTTCCATAGATTAGTTAGCACATAAAGCATACGTGTTATCAAATATAATCTTGATTAGCCACTCCAATAGCTAATCATTCTCAAACATTTCCATGCCATCCATGAGCCATAACATAGGAGTATATACACAAAATGATTGTAATGTTATACATGCCATATTCCCAAAATATACAAGTCATTATACCGAAATAGTTTGTTGATAGTGTGAGCGCGCCTTCGACCGTTCCCGATCTCCTAGCCGGCTTGACAAAACTACAAAGAATAGAGAGGAGGGAGTAAGCATAATTACTTAGTAAGTTCACATTTAAATAGCAAGTAACATAACCATGCAATAATACGAAATCCACATTTGCATAATATCACCAAAGCATTCATATCATATTTCTCATTCATGATCCTACCATATTATTGTTATATTGAAGTCTCAACCCGAGGGTTAAGTACATACCTGTACAAATTTTCTCATTCACCACACTTACCAACATGTGACCTTCATTTTAGGTACTCACCTTATCCACTTAAGATTTACTCGTTGAACACATCGGAATATGATTCGAATACACGGATTTCATGCACATAACTCAATAGCCTGCGGAAATTATGTAGCCAAGCTACCATGTAACCCGCCCATAAGTGAACTCGGACTCAACTCAACGAGTTCGGATGCCTAGTTACATCTCACGAACTTGGACTCAACTAACGAGCTCAGAAGTCAAATATCTTAGTGACATGTCACTTGTATTCTAATCTATTCCCAAGGTTCAAACGGGCTTTTTCCTCGATCACACATCTTTGCCGTCTTCCACGGAATATCAAAACCGATACTTGGTAGCAATTCATATTTAACAAGTAGCACACATAATTTGCATATTACTCAATAATAACCGCAAAGCATAATATTTCATGATAATAATCATCATATCATATAAATAACATTAAATTACTTAAAATGACAATTATGTTACTACATTTACACCTGAACTTTCCTCGGTACAAAATAAAGAAATTTTGCAATTTAGTCCACAATCTTTTCCTTTCCTCGATCAACGTTGATTCCACGTCTTTCTTGGTCTAAAATAACACATTTAGCTGATTTAATACTCATATTTATCAAAATATTCCTTAACTCTAACTTTGGAAAAATTATGATTTTGCCCCTAAACTTTTGCATATTTACACTTTTTCCCCAAAGCTCGAAAATTAAATTTTTTTTCAAAAATTCTTATGTTTTATGACATGCTGATCATTTTTTCCTTCTATGACAACATTAAATTCTCACTCTAACATGTAGTTATAAACATTAGGTATTTTTACCGATTATGTCATTTTACTCGTTTTCACGTAAAATCATTTAGCAAAAGTTGTTTAACACAATTTCAAGCTTTATATTCTACCATAAAACATCAAAATAAACACATTTCACCTATGGGTATTTTTCCAAATATAAACCCTAGGTTAAATTATTGCTAGAATAAGCTAAATCAAGTTACCGGGACTCCAAAAACGTAAAGAACATTAAAAACGAGGCTTGGAATCACTTAATATGGAGCTTGGAAGCTTGAAACAAACCCTAGCTATGGAGAACTCTTGAAATTTCTTCCTAGTGAAGAAGATGGACATATTTTTCCTTCTTTTTCCCTTTTTTTAATCTTTTAATTACAAAATGACTAAAATACCCTTCATTAAAAACTTTGGTTATTTCTACCTATGTATGTCCATTTTTGTCCATGAAAACCTAATGGTGTAATTACCATTTAAGGACTTATACTTCAATTATGCTCTTCAATTAAATCCTTTAACATTTAAAACTCATATTTATCAACTTTTGCAATTAAGTCCTAATAGGCAAATTAGACATGCAATTCATGAAATTTTCTATCGATATTCTAACACATGCATCTAATCACTCAATAAATTATAAAAATTAATCGGAATAAATTTTTCTACTTCAGAATTGTGGTTTCGAAACCACTAGTCCGTTTAGGCCCTAATTTGGGATATCACATAACCACATGCTATAAAAATAATATATGTGTGAAAATTACACCAAAAATAATATTAAAATAATTTTCCAAGCTCATATTTTTGGTCCCGAAACCACTGTTCTGATTTAAACTAAAATCAGACTGTTACATTTCGGATAATATTTCACCTTCAATGTAACATCCCACACTCGCGGCCTATGCCGGGACGGAATATGAGGCATTACCTAACTTGAACTCGTGCATACAAACGTTTTCATATCACCAAAACATGGTCAAATTAAAAAAATTTTCAATTTTTATTATAAACTCCTTAATAAGAGCCTACAAGGCTCAAAACATCCATTGGAACCCATTCAAAATCAATCCGAGTCCTTCAAAGAATTTTGAAAATAACACCTAACACAGGGGCACATGCCCGTATGAGAGGGGCAACACGCCTGTGTAACCATTTAGGCATGGCCGTGCTGATGGGCCGTGTGGGTCACACAGCCTAAGCACATTGGGACACGCCTGTGTCCCTTACCCATGTGGATTTATTTTCTAATTCGAACCTACACGCCCGTGTCCATGAACTGTGTCCTTCACATGGCCATGACACGCCCGTGTCTTAGCCCATGTGTAAAAACTTGGACATTCTGTTTCTAATGTCAGCAATCCTTAAGGGCCACATGGCCAAGGCACACGCCCGTATGCTAGGTCGTGCCCTTCACACAACTGAGACACACGGTTGTGTCACTGCCCGTGTGTTTACTACCATGCATACTGACTTGAAACTTTTACGTGCAGGGGACACATGGCTGAACAACACACCCATGGGATTGACCGTGTGTCAAACATGGCCTAGAGACACGCCCGTGTGTCTACCTGTGTGGAAAAAATAAGGCTATTTACCAAGCCTCTTTTCCACCCTTACATACCTCTATCTACATAAGATCAACCAAGATCAATACGAACATAACATGCATAACCAAAACAGCTACAACCATTAGAAATTTGTAACATTTCATTGAATAATAATTGGTGTTAGCCAACATTCATGGTCTATACAAAATGAGTATCATTTTTATCATATGAGCCAACACATTATGGCTAACTAACAAAATAATAAACAAAAGACTCGAGTCCTTATACATGCCTGAAAACAAAACAACTTAAACTAGCTATACCAGGTCTTAAGTGATAGTGTGATCGAAGCTTGAAGATGTCACTGGATCCCCGATGCTAGCTTGGCAGCACTATAAGGAAAGAAAAGAAAGGAGGGTAAGCGTGGGAGCTTAGTAAGTACATATATGCAAATAAAGTGTAATTAAAAGAAAATCATATTCGTCAAACGGTAACTTATCATGCTTAAAAGATATAAATCCTTTAACATCTCTATCTTACTCTTCCTTTCATTCATGTATACTTAATGCATCTCATCCCTTACTCAGGTACTATCCATAAGTTCAGTATACATACCTCATCAAGTTTTCACCAATTAAATCTTCAATGTGGTTGAACTTTCGGAATACATATGGATACGCGGGGAATTTGCATCTAATTACCATATAAGAAATCAGGGCTACCTCGTTCTGTGAAACGCTCACATTTGAGCTACTCACGGGCATTTTTTTATTAGGTCAGGACCCGGACCCCATAACTATCATGTAACTTTCGCTTATTGAGCCACTCATAGGTCTGGTCACAAAGCCAGTACCAAGACCCACATTACCTATAACATTCATCTCATGAACTCAGACTCAACTCATGAGTTCAGACCACATAATTTTTATAACATACTCCTTTGTATCCTACGCTATGTCTAAGGTCCAACGAGATTTCATAACTTGCCGAATAGCATTGTACTTGCTCACAATGTACTTTACTCACATAACATGCCATTTATACATTCATGGCAACAAATAGAATTTAGATACATAACAACAATGAGCCAATTACACATGTATATTATTAAAATATTCCAAAGTAAGCTTTAATAACACATTATTCACATATGTACTTACCTCGATACAAAATGATGAAGACGAGCTTAATCCTCGTAAACTTTGTTCTTACCCCGATCAAGACCCGAATCACGCTTCTCTTAATCTAAATTAATAAAATTCATTTATTTCATCAGCACATCAATTTAGACACTCAAAATTTCATAATTGGTCAAAATGACTATTTTGCCCCTAGGCTTTCACAAAATGACCATTTTACCCCTATGCTCGAAATTCAATTTTTTTTTATCAAATTTCTCCCTATTATAAGCCTAGCTGAACCCTTTTTACTCTTATAGCAATCCAAAATTTCCTCTGTTTCACACATTTTTCATCTATTTTACAACTTATGCAAAATAGTTCCTATTAGTGTTTTCATGAGAAATCCCTTCACAAAAGTTGTTTATTACTCATCTAAGACTCATATTCTTCCACAAAAATTTAGAAAACAACCTAAATTATCTCATGGAAAAACCCTATACTTTCAATCATTTTGTAAAATAGTCCCCTCATTAGAAAGCTCATGACACAAGGGTCTCAAAAACGTAAAAATCATTAAAAAAAACTCATTAAAATCACTTACTTGTAGAGAGACTAAGTGACTGAAAATTTTAAAGCTCAAAAACCCTCTAATGGCTTCATTTTTCAGTGATGAAGAAGAAGAGGAAAAGATGATACCTTTTTCTCTTTATTTTATTCTTATTCTAGTCAAAATTGGTCACCAACCCACCTAATTTTGACCATTTCTCTTTCTTTTGTCTCCTATGGCTGGCTAGCCTAAGCATTGGGGGTCTAATTGCTCTTTAAAGGCCCTCAATTTAGGTTCTTTAGCTAATTGACACCCTTATCTAACAAAATTGGACTTTTACACTTTATGCAATTTAGTCCTTTTTCGTAATTAAGCAAGCAATCGCTAAAATTAATTCACCAAAATTTTCATGCACTTATCTAATCTTGCTACAATACATAAAATCATATTTAAAATAATTTCCTCGACCTCTAGTTAGTGGTTTCGAAACCACTTTTTCAACTAGCCCCAAAATCAGCCTATTACATTCAAAGTACGCGCAAGTAATGAATTTGGATAATTTAACAAATGTCAAAACTGTTTGGAAAGTAAAGCTAATTAGAATGGTCCAAACTACGAAAACCCAATCCCTCGTTTTCCTTTGGAACACACAAATTTTTCCATTCAGACCAATGTATTCTTTTCTTCCCCGAACCCTTCCCCCACCAACACTTCGCGCAAATTCCTTTCAATTCAGAACAAAGAGATTTTGGCAATAGGAAATAGGCCATTAAATAGGTCAGAATGGCTTGAAAAACTGACTTAATAAACACTTCATTCCCACATTGCGATAAATAATGAGAACTCCAACTGTAAATTTTCTGGCGCATATGATCCTTTGACGTTTGAAAAGCCCACTTTTTTCTTTTACAAACCAAGTTGGGCAATCCAAGGTATTTCTCTACATTCAAAGAAATTCTAACTTTCAAGATTTGTGACACAACATTTATAATCTAATTAGATGTTTTTGAACTATAAAAGACTATATAATATTCAGAGTTCACAAACTGACTAGATACTATTTCATAACCCTTCAAAACCCCCTTAATACTTGAGCTCCTCATTCAATTGCTTCCCTAAATAGAATATTATCATCAGTGTAACGGCCCGTTTTTAGCCAAATCGGAATACTAGTTTCGAGACCACAAATTCAAAGTCAAAATATTTTACTATTATTTTAATGTTTACAACATTAAATTATGATGGTGTGAAAATTTTGTTAAGAAATTTTATCGTTTGATTGGTCAATTTGATAAAAAAGGACTAAATCGCGTAAAACGTAAAACTTGAGTTCTAATAGCTATAGGTGTTTAATAACTATAGAACCTTAAATTTAAGGTCCTTAAGTGGTAATTAGACCATTTCAATTGTAAGTGGACAATTATGGGCTTATATTAAGTGATATTTAATGTTTTAAGCCAAGGTTAATATGGTAATTTGTAAAATAACTTAAGTTAAAACAAAAGAAATCATAATTCATCATCGTCTTTCTTCATTACACCTAAAATTCAAGAAAATAAAGAGCCAAGGGAGATTTATAGGGTTTGGTCATTTTAATGCTCAATTGTAAGTCCATTTTTGTCCCGTTTTTAATGATTTCTATGTTTTTGAGATCATTGCAACTAGGTCTAGCTACCCAGGGACTATTTTTCCAAACTGTTAAAGATTTTGAATGATTCCATTGATGAATACATGAGCATTTTGATGTTTAATGATAGATTATGAATGTTTGTTGTGAAATATGCAAGTTTTGTTAAGTGATTTTTAGTGAAAATGTAAAATAGGGATAAATTGAGAAATGTTAAAACTTTGTGGTTAAAATGTGAAATAAATGAAAAATATGGGCTACTAGGGGCATAATAGTAATTTGGCTAACATGGGTTTATTTTGAATTTCATTAATTTGTGATTTTATGAAATAAGAACTAAATTGTAAAAGTGGTAAAATATTAGGGGAAAATTTGTAAATGTGCTTAAATGTGTGTTTTGGAATAAATTGATTAAAGAGATTATTAAATAAGTTATTTTGAATATATTTAGATCATGAAAAGTGAATTTTGGATCTTGATCGGGGGAAAACTAAAGTTATCGACTAATTGACCTATTTCGTCATTTTAATATTCGAGGTAAGTTCGTATGTGATAAATTTCATTATAAGTGTATTTAAATGCTTTGATATTGTATAAGTTGTGAATACGAGACTTCGGATAAGTTCAACAATAACTCGATGGTAATTCGGTATTCGAAATCCCAATTGAACCTTAGGAATAGTTTAGGATACTAGTAACATGTCATTAGGACAAACATTGAGTTGGCTTCGGGCCATGATTATCGACTGGTTTGGCTTCGGGCCATGATATCAATACTTTCGATATAAGTTACCTTGATTTGGCTTCGGGTCATGGTATAGGTACTTAGTGTATAAGACTCCTGAGTATCCGACTTCTATTCCGAATGATTCAACAGGTAAATGAATGATGTGGTTGAGAATGAGATTGGTACGAAAAGTACAGGTATGTGCATAAACCATATTAGCTTTGAATTCATGAAATGGTGAAGAAAGTATATAGTTTTGTGAATGAGTAATTGAAAGGTTTGTTAGTTTATGTGAATTCATGTATCTATAATTAATTATTGAATTATATGGTTATGATTATATTGAGTTTATTTCATACCAGCTTACTAAGCTTTATAGCTTACATCGTTTATTTTTCTATGTTTTATAGTTATTTCAAAGCTAGCTCGGATTCGGGGACTGTCAGAGATTTCATCACACTATCCTACAAACGATTTGGTACCTTTAAGCTTTTGTTTTGAGTATATGGCATGTATAGGGACTTTGGTCATTTTTTAATATGTGTTGTTATGAATTTGGCCATTTGTGTTGGCTTATAAATGTTATGTATTTAATGTTATATATGTCCATGTAAGTTGATCTATTTAGCTTAGTCGGTGATATATATATGTGTGAGCTAATGCCATTTTGTGATGTGGTTTATATTGCTTGGTGAAGGGTTGATTGTGGATTATTAGTTTGAGTGGTTAATGGTTGAAATTGAGATTGGTATGCTTGTGGTTCTAGGCAAAGGAATGTTTAGATGGAATAGTGCATGTAGATATGCTGTGCAATTGAGTTTTGGTGTGAAATTGAATGGTATATTAAGGTATTGATGTGTTTGTATTGGTTGGTGTTGAAATGGTATGAATTATGCTTGAAAAATGTGAATAGAATGCTTATTTATACCTTTTATTGTGTCAATTGGTTTGATGTAGGTGTGTACCAAATTAGGTGGCAAAATGACTTGGTAAATAGCCTATTTTTTTCCACACGGCTAGAGACACGGGCGTGTGTCTCAACCGTGTGTGACACACGGTCATGTTACACGGCAGTGTGTCCCCTGGTGTTGAATTAAAAATCAATTCAGTATACCCCACACGGGCGTATGACTTGGGCTTGTGGCATAAGTCAGTATACCCTAAAAGTTTGGCACGGCCTAGCACACGGCCTGGCACACAGTCGTGTATGGCCATTATTAGGGCATAGGGGCTTGCCACACGGGAGTATGTGTTGGCCGTGTGACCCAAGTCAGAGAGTTACACGGGGTTGGACACGGGCTGAGACACAGCCATGTGCTCCCATTTTGACTGTCCATACAGCTTGTGACACGGGCGTGTCTAGTGGCCGTGTGAGACACACGAGTAGGCCACACAACCATGTGTCCCCTGTTTTGAGAAAACTTTTCTAAGTTTCTTAAAAATTTCTTCAGTTATCAGTTTAGTCCCGAACTACTCCCAAAGCATGTTTTGGGCCTCTAGGCTCGTTAAGAGACATTATGCTTGAGTTTCAATAATGTTTGCATGAAATGTGAAATTATAAGTGAATTAAATGTTTAAATGTTTATTAAGTTAGGTAATACTCCATAACCCTATTCTGACATTGAATACGGGTGAGGGGTGTTACATTTATTGGTATCAAAGCTACGGCTTAGTCGATTCTAGGACTAAGGTAGCATATGTGAAAATCTAGCTATGGATGCCATATATAAATTGTGATAGTGTGATGACTCTTCAAATTGTAAAAAGTGTTTTAATATAGTAAATGGATCTCAATCGAGTTGTAGCTGATGATGTTGAAAGTAATACGCCAGCTCCTGCTCAAGGGACGACGCCTTTTGAATCTAGACCAGTATTGGGTAGCCAGAGAGGAGAGGCTAGAGAAGCCTTCTTCCAAATGATGAACGAATGGTTCATGCAATATGTCCGGATGAATCTAGCTGCTCAACAACCTCCACCCCCACCTAATCCTCAATCAACCCTTGTAGCCCCTCAAGTTGTGGAATTCCAATGACTAAATAAGCCTCCAGTTGATAAAATTCGTAAGTACGACGCCGAGGAATTCAAAGCTATCGTTGATGATGATTTCGAGAGAGATGAATTTTGGCTTGAAAACACTATTTAGGTATGTGATGAACTGTCGTGTACTCCAACTAAGAGTTTAAAGTGTGCCATTTCATTATTGAGAGACACCATATACCAGTGGTGGAATACTCTAGTATCTGTGGTACCTAGAGAAAGGGTCAGACCGAGTTCAGGAAGAAATATATAAGTCAACGATTTTTGGATCAAAAGCACAAAGGGTATTTAGAATTGAAACAGGGCCGTATGACCGTAACCGAGTACGAGAGAGAATTCATGTGGTTGACCAAATATGCTCGAGAGTATGTTTCTACTGAAGAGATTATGAGCAAGCGGTTTGTTAACAGTTTGAATGAAGACATTAAACTTCTGGTCGAGATTTTAGATTTAAAAGAATTTATTGTATTATTTGATCGGGCTTGTAAAGCCGAAGATTTGATCCGAGAAAATAGGAAAGCTAATTCAGAGGCTAGAGATTTGTGAAAAAGACTGATGAATAAACCTTATCATTCTTCATCAAAAAAATCCCAAGATTCGTGTAGTTAATCAAATGCATCAGTGGGATACCAGAATTGATATTGTGGAAATCAACATGTGAGTCCTAAAGCTTAAGCAACTTCCTTCTCAAGCGTTGGCAATGTGAGAAACAATAAACCCGAGTGTCAATAGTGTAGGAGACAACATTTTGGAGAGTTTTGGAATAAGAGTAATAAAGCTTGTTTCAAATGTGGTTTGCCAGATCACTTTATGCGAGATTGCCCAGAGTTGTCTGAGAAAGATAAATTTCAGAATGCAAGACCAAGCAACATGACTGCGAAAGGGAGACCACTGAGGAATGTGGGAAATGTGTCTAGTGGAAAAGGAGCGATAAAGGACTCAGCTGTGAGATCCGAGGCCAGAGCACCTGCTAGAGCCTATGCTATTCGCGCTCGCGAAGAAGCGTCATCACTTGATGTTATCACTGGTACATTTTCTCTTTATGACACTAATGTGATTGCATTGATTGATCCTGGATTGACTCATTCGTATATTTGTGTGAATTTAGTGTCTAGTAAAAATTTGCCTGTCGAGTCTACAAAATTTGTAATTAAAGTATCGAACCCCTTATGTAACACCCCTATCCCGTAACCGTTGTCGGAATAGGAAAGGGGTATTACCAGACTTGTAACTCATGTCAGAACAGTAAAATTTTTAACTTTTTCTTGAAATAAAGATCATTCATTTAGATGAATGCTAAATACAGCTAGGGATAAAATTAAACTTCTATAAGTACACATTCAAAAGATGCCATTTTCGCATGGCTTATATACATTAACCAGAATATTATTCCGCTACTAGTTTATTCTATACATGCCATAAAATAATCCAAAACATAGCAGTACCAAACAGTGGATAGTGATAGTGTGACGAGTTGTTGACGATCCCCGAGCAAAGGCCAAATTTGATAATCTATAAAATAGAGAAACGTAACAACAGAGTAAGCTTTCAAGGCTTAGTAAGTCTTAAGTAAAACAATTAACTTTGCTGGATTAAATACATTTATAACTTACACAAAATCCAAGTGAAGTCTCGATGGGCTTAATAAGCCTACACAAGTACACAATACATACCTGGCCAACTTAATGTGCTGATCATCCGTAATTGTTGATTTATTACTAAGTCGCTTAAGATTAGGCCTTACACAAATCACGTTTTGAAATGTCAAGATATATCACCATTCGGTCAAATAGATTAAACCCTATGTATGCACATGTAATTCATCTATTTCATCCCAATTTAAGAGTATATACCCCTTCGCATTTAAAAACATCAATGCTACTTTTAGTTTAATCAGTCGAACTAAAACATAACACTATAATCACATTCGGTTTCCACATTTGGAAGCACATATTCATGTTTTCATCTTACATAAACAATTTGATAGAGTCAATACTCATTGAATATAACTGATAACCATCTCATAAGTGATTCCCCAAGTACATTTGTAATACAAACGAAATCGAGTTCACATAGCAAGTAAGTATCACTTACCATATACTTAACCTTTGTACACTTACCGTTTCCATAGTTACCAATTACCAGTTCAATCTTTCAATATCTCTAACCACTTAATCATATGCACTCATTTCGTACACATACGTAATTGTATATATGTATTTAAAAGCTTAGTTCTTTAGTTCATATTCACATTAATATTTCAAATAATCAAATCATGACAAGTATTAAAGTTTCGTATACGTATATAAAGGACCAAACATATTCCTTATCACATATACATAAATGACCAAACGCAATCCATACCTTGTATTTGCACATCCCGCCGAATACAACTTAAATTAGTAAATTTTTATGAAACTAATTAAATCCTTATCTCAAAGATATACAAATGGTCTTCGGTTTGAAATAATTCAAGGCACTTAGCCATAGCCTGCTAGGTTTTAAAAAAAATACGAATCCAGTTACCAGTACCAAGCCTGCAGGACTTTAAGCCCGGATATATCTTCATAGTTAATTCACGAAGTTGTATACACATCAATTCACATACCTTCAATTTTTCCAACACGGAAACACATTAATAAGGTATCACTTCATTCGAACTTATCCGTATCTCAATATAGCCAGTCTCATTTCACAAGAGCCATTAGGCCACATCACGCAGTCAGCGAGTCTTAACCCGGATACTTTCCAAATTCCATGTATATTTAATCACATGTTACCACATTTCACACAAACTATCACCATTGTAATTCATTAACCTCATTCGAATATAAACGTATAGCATGTACCTTAACTTCATGTCATAATAGCATTCGACTTTAACACATATTTATATATATATATCAATAAACTTCCAACTAAATAAGAAAATACATACATGACTTACATTCTTCTCATGACAACCATTCGGCTAAACAACATATAAGTCACCACACCTTCAATTTATAAAACTATCAACACATATTACATATACATTGCTTACGTTTATAAAATAGCCATTTGGATAACTTGCACACATTTATATTTTAGCCATTTTGGCCTCACCACCTATATATTTATCTTGTACATCAATTCAGCAATAGCTTATAAGCAACTCAATTAGTTTCATCAATGTTTACAACAAAATCACAGATTCACTACAAGCTGTTTTCTTGAGCAACAATCATTAAACTATTTGTAACTGGAGCTACGAAACTCCAAATGAAGCACTGTAAATTTTCCCTGAAAATAAACTCATATATCTTCTATCCATAAAATTTTCAGGATTTTTGGTTTGGCCAATCAAAACCAGAATTTTCTTAAAGTTTCCCCTATTTCACCGTTTGACTATACTGACCACTCCTCACTACGAATCAAATTTCTCATTGTACAGATTTCAAAATATGTTCTTGTTTATTTCATTTGAAACTAGACTCATTAAGGAGTCTACGAATATAAATTTTATCTTATAACAATTTTTGTACTATTTATAATGATTTTCTAAAAACAGAACAGGGGATTTCATATTCATTCTTACACTGTCACACACAACTTTAAATATCTCTCTATATGAAATTCATTTGCTTGCACTGTTTATTTTATAAGAAACTAGACTCATTGATATTTGATTACATATTTTATTCAGTCTCTAATTCCACTCCAACAATTTATGGTGATTTTCAAAAATCACGCTACTGCTGCTGTCCTAAGCAGATTATTACAATTTGCTCTTAAATTTCCAAGTCCAAACACTTAAGAACTTACCATTTGAGTTTAAAACATATAATCATATATAAGTACTTCTTATTATCACATACAAATCATAATTTAGATATCACTTTTCTAATAACCAATCGGCTAAGGCTCATAGAAATAACTTATTCCTTATCATTTTACTATAGGTAATTACACCAATTCATAGTCCCATCTTTACCCATATTCCATATCATTCTTCATTATAACTAAAATTATATGCTAGAAACTTATTTATTTCAATAAGTAATTCAAGTAGAACCATTAGGTCACATTTTATTTATTATGTTCATATAAATATATATCATCGTTTATCAAATCTTAAGCTAAGTTCCATTACTCAAAGACTTACTTTATGTCGGATGAAACGGTTCCAAACGGCTACTCGATACACTTTGTTTTGCCCTTGCTTGATTCTCCTCCTTTGGGTTCTTGAGCTTAAATAAATAAATTAACTAGTTTAATTACCTTGCTAGTTATTTATATCCCATAACATTAATAGTTTCATATCAAAAGAATCATACGGCAACATTTGATTTTTATTCACCTTATGCTTTTTACTAACTTTAAGCCATTCGGCTATTGATCACCTAAGATCCAATTACTATAATCAACCCAATAAATATTTCAATAAAACACACATAAATATTATATACACGGCAACCACCCTTGTTAATTACTCATATATATTTTAATAATTTTCGTTTCATCTTACAACCATTCTTGTTCAAAACATTAGAACCTTAACTAATACTTATAAATTGTCTCAAGGCCGAATGCATTCTTACTTCCAAAGTAACATAGTCTATGATATATTTTATTTCAAGGTACATATTCCTAAATCAAATTCAACCATATAAACCAATATCACCCACTTGATCAATTATAGAGAATTAAAGTTAATATCACAATGTGTACCCTATATGGCCCATTATACATAATCAAATTTAACATCATCTATATATTTACTCATATGGCCGAATATACATACCCCCATATAATATCATTTTCATTTCATTTAACACTTAATTTCCACCACATAAACACTTGGCCGAATAATCCTAAACTAGCAAAACTCCACATTTGTTCATACCATCTTTTAAATTCACATATATCTATTTAGGTAGCTCATATTTTCCCCTTTCTAATATTTCTATCCAAAACATCAAAACACCATCCTTTTAGCATTTATCCAATAATACCGTATGCACAATTTGTCACCAAAACTAAAGAAAAATCAACATATGGGTTACAATAAGAGGTTGACTACTACTAGATTCTCATAAAAATCAATAGAAATAACATGAACTCCTACCTTATTTAACCTCCAAGATAGCCGAATGCCCTAGACAAATTCCTTCCTCTTTCCCCTTTTGTTTCGGCTTTGCAAGAAGGTAAGGAAGATGAACACACTCTTACCTTTATTTCTTATTTTATTCATCTTTTTCTTATAAATTTATTACATCATTTGCCAATTAAAATTATTTTTAATTTGACTTAGTGGAATAGCATCATTTCATGGCCGGCCACTACATGCTTTAAGGGTAAATTGACATGCAAACCCAAGCTTTCTCACCTCATTGTTTTTGGATCCTTACAAATTACCTACTATCTTTTCTAAATTTTTCAACTAAGTCCTTTCAAGAAAAATTTACATTCCTAAGACTAAATTGAGACTTTTAATTTTTCCTACATACACTATCACACATAAATATATGCAATTAAAATTAAAATGAATTTTTGTGACTCGGTTTTGTGGTCCCGAAACCACATCTCGACTAGGGTCAAATTAGGGATGTCACACTTTAGGCAAGTATGTTCTAGTTGATAAAGTTTTCAAAGATTGCCCTTTGATGATTCGGGGTTACTGTTTTCCGACTGACTTGATGCTTTTACCATTTGATGAGTTCCATGTGATTCTAGGTATGGATTGGTTGACTCTGCGCGATGCCGTTGTAAATTGTATATGAAAGAGTATTGAACTAAAATGTCAAAATCAAATTGAATCAGATGAATCGAGTGGATTACCTGCAGTAATTTCGTCTATGTCAGCTCAGAGATACGTGAGAAAAGGTTACGAAGCTTATCTCGCTTACTTTTAGATACAAAAGTGTCTAAATCGAAGACTGAATCAGTGCCAATAGTATGTGAATTTTCGGATGTGTTTCTAGAAGAGTTGCCTAAGTTGCCACCAGTCAAAGAGGTTGAGTTTGCTATTGAATTAGTACCGGGAACTACGCTGATATCTATAGCTCCGTACAGAATGGCTCTGACCAAATTGAAAGAGTTGAAAGCTTCGCTACAAGAATTAACAGATAAAGGTTTTGTACGACCTAGTTTTTCACCCTGGGGTGCGCCAGTATTGTTTGTAAAGAAGAAAGACGAGTCAATGAGAATGTGTATTGACTATCGATAGCTCAATAAAGTTATGATAAAGAACAAGTATCTGTTGCCAAGAATAGATAATTTATTTGATCAGTTGAAAGGTGAAACAGTGTTTTCGAAAATTGATTTGAGATCTAGTTATTATTAGTTGCGAGTTAAAGATTAGATGTGCCAAAAACTGCATTTAGAACAAGGTACGAACATTATGAATTTCTTGTTATGCCTTTTGGTTTAACTAGTGCTCCTGCAATCTTTATGAATTTGATGAACCAGATATTTAGACCGTATTTAGACAAGTTTGTTGTTGTGTTCATTGACGACATTCTGATCTATTCCTGAGACGAGTCTTAGCATGCCGAGCATTTGAGAGTTGTGCTACAAACCTTAAGAGATAAGCAACTGTTCGCTAAATTCAGCAAATGTGATTTTTGGCTTCGAGAGATTGGATTTCTGGGACACATTGTTTCAGTGGAAGGTATAAGAGTTGATCCGAGTAAAATTTCAGCAGTTGTTGATTGGAAACCACCGAGAAATGTATCCGAAGTCAGAAGCTTTTTGGGGTTAGCTTGCTACTATCGACGTTTTGTAAAAGGGTTCTCGATGATTGCTACACCGATGATCGAAGAACCAGTTTTGGTTCAACCTGAGTCGGGTAAAGAATTCATGGTTTACAACGACACGTCATTGAATGGTTTAGATTGTGTTTTGATGCAAGAGGAAAAGTTATAGCTTGTGCCTCGAGACAGTTGAAGCCGCATGAAAATAACTATCCTATGCATGATTTAGAGTTAGTTGCTATAGTTTTTGCATTGAAAGTTTGGTTTCATCATTTGTACGATAAAAAATGCCACTTCTTTACAGATCATAAGAGTTTGAAGTATTTAATGATTCAGAACGATTTAAATTTGCGAAAATGGAGATGACTCGAACTATTGAAAGATTACGAGTTAGTGATAGATTATCATCCAGGAAAAGCTAATGTAGTCGCAGATGCTTTGAGTAGAAAATCTCTTTTTGTTTTGAGAGTGATGAATACTCAATTGACTTTGTCCAATGATGGTTTGATATTAGCCGATTTGAAAGCTAAACCGATTTTTTCAGTAAATTTGTGAAGTTCAAAAGTGTGATACTGAGTTGCAAGCCAAAAGAAAGCAATGTGAGTCGAATAGTGATTTGGATTATCAAATCGGAGCTGATGATTGTTTAATGTTCCGAAATAGAATTTATGTACCAAAGAATTTTGAACTCATTCAGAAAATTTTGCACAAGGCACATAGTGGTTGTTTATACGTTTATCGTGGAAGTACTAAGATGTACAATGATTTGAAATAGTTATATTGGTGGTCGGGTATGAAATGAGACATATCTAAATTTGTATCGAGGTGTTTGATTTTTCAGCAAGTGAAAGTCGAGCATCAAGTTCCTTCGGGTTTGCTTCAACCTGTGATGATACTAGAGTGGAAATGGGACAGAGTTACGATGGATTTTGTATCGGGATTACCCTTAACTCCAAAAAAGAAAAATGCTATTTGGGTTGTCGTTGATCGACTGACAAAATCGACACATTTCATTTCAGTACATACAGACTTTTAGCTTGATCGACTAACTGAGTTATACATTGCTGAGATTGTTAGATTGCACGAAGTGCCAATTTCGATTATTTCAGATAGGGATTCGAGGTTTACATCGTGATTTTGGAAGGAATTGCAAGAAGTTCTGGGTATGAGATTAAATTTTAGTATAGCTTTTCATCTGCAAACCGATGGACAGTCTGAGAGAGTAATTCAGGTTCTCGAAGATATGCTTCAATGTATTTTAGAGTTCGAAGGCAACTAGGAGAGATATTTTTCATTGGTTGAATTTGAAAATAACAATAGATTTCAATCGAGTATAAAGATAGCACCGTATGAATCTTTCTATGATCACAAATGCTGAACTCCATTGTATTGGATAGAGTTGAGTGAGAAAAATATTCATGGGGTTGATTTGATCAGAGAAACTGAAGAAAAAGTGAAAGTAATTCACTATTGTTTGAAAGCAACTTCTGATTGACAGAAATCTTATGTAGATTTGAAACGGAAAGACATTGAATTTCAGATCGGTGATAAAGTATTTTTTAAAGTGTCTCCGTGGAAGAAAATCCTTCTATTTGGTCAAAAAGGTAAATTGAGTCCGCGTTTTATCAGCCCGTTGAGATCATCGAAAGAATGGGTCCAATGTTATATCGACTAGCTTTACCGACTGAGTTAGAAAAGATCCACAATGTATTTCATGTGTCAATGTTGCATCGATATCGATTGGATCCATCTCATATAATTTCTTCGGCAGAGATTGAAATTCAACCTGATATGACGTACAATGAAGAACCGATCAGAATTCTAGCACGTGAGGTTACACAATTGAGAAATAAAAGCATAGTTCTCGTGAAATTACTTTGGAAATGACACGGTGTCAAAGAGACTACGTGGGAACCCGAGGAAGCTATGAGAAAACAGTACCCTAATCTATTTATTGGTAAGATTTTTGGGGACGAAAATACCTAAGGGAAGAGACTTGTAACAGCCCGTTTTTTAGTCAAACTAGAACAGTGGTTTTGAGACCACAAATCTGAAGTAAAAATATTTATTTTATTATTAGTTTAATGTTTACAACATGAAAATATGATGGTGTGAAACTTTTGTTAAGAAATTTTATCGTTTGATTGGTCAATTTGATAAAAATGGCTAAATCGCGTAAAGCGTAAAACTTGAGTTCTAATAGCTATAGGTGTTTAATAGCTATATAACCTTAAAGTTAAGGTCCTTAAGTGGTAATTAGAACATTTCAATTGTGAGTGGGCAATTATGGGCTTATATTAAGTGATATTTAATGTTTTAAGCCAAGGTTAATATGGTAATTTGTAAGATAACTTAAGTTAAAATAAAAAAAAAATCATAATTCATCATCATATTTTCTTCATTCCACCTAAAATTCAATAAAATAAAGAACCAAGGGAGCTTTCTAGGGTTCGGTCCTTTTAATGCTCAATTGTAAGTCTATTTTTGTCATGTTTTTAATGATTTCTATGTTTTTAAAATCGTTGCAACTAGGTCTAGCTAGCCCAGGGATTATTTTGCAAAACTGTTAAAGATTTTGAATGATGCCATTGATGAATACATGAGTGTTTTGATGTTTAATGATAGATTATGAATATTTGTTGTGAATTATGCAAGTTTTGGTAAGTGATTTTTAATGAAAATACAAAATAGGGATTAAATTGAGAAATGTTGAAACTTTATGGTTAAAATGCGAAATAAATAAAAAATATGGGCTGCTAGGGGCATAATAATAATTCAGCTAGCATGGGTTTATTTTGAATTTCATTAATTTCTAATTTTATGAAATAATGACTAAATTGTAAAAGTGGTGAAACATTAGCAGTAAATGTGTAAATATGCTTAAATGTGTGTTTTGGGATAAATTGATTAGAGAGATTATTAAATAACTTAATTTTGAATATATTTAGTCAAGAAAAGCGAATTTCGGATCTAGGTCGTGGGAAAACTAAAGTTATCGACTAATTGACCTATTTCGTCATTTTCACATTCGAGGTAAGTTTGTATGTGATAAATTTCATTATAAGTGTATTTAAATGCTTTGATATTGTATAAGTTGTGAATACAAGACTTCAGATAAGTTCAACAATAACTCGATGGTAATTCGGCATTCGAAATCCCTGTTGAACCTTAGGAATAGTTTAGGATACTAGTGACATGTCATTAGGAGAGACATTGAGTTGGCTTCGGGCCATGATATCAGTACTTCCGATATAAGTTACCTTGATTTGGCTTCCGGTCATGGTATAGGTACTTAGTGTGTAAAACTCCTAAGTATTCGACTCCTATTCCAAATGGTTCAACAGGTAAATGAATGGTGTGGTTGAGAATGAGATTGGCACGAGATAGTACAGGTATGTGCATAAACCATATTAGCTTTGAAAAGATGAAATGATGAAGAAAGTATATAGTTTTGTGAATGAGTAATTGAAAGGTTTGTTAGTTGATGTGAATTCATGTATCTATAATTAATTGTTGAATTATATGGTTACGATTATATTGAGTTTATTTCATACCAGCTTACTAAACTTTATAGCTTACATCATTTATTTTTCTATGTTTTATAGTTATTTCAAAGCTAGCTTGGATTCGGGGACCGTCAGAGATTTTGTCACACTATCCTACAAACGATTTGGTACCTTTAAGCTTTTGTTTTGAGTATATGGAATGTATAGGGACTTTGGTCATTTTGGAATATGTGTTTTTACGAATTTGGCCATTTGTGTTGGCTTATAAATGTTATGTATTAATGTTGGCCATGTAAGTTGATCTATTTAGCTTAGTTGGTGATATATATATATATATGTGTGTGTGTGTGTGTAAGCTAATGCCATTTTGTGATGTGGTTTATATTGCTTGGTGAAGGGTTGATTGTGGACTATTAGTTTGAGTGGCTAATGGTTGAAATTAAGATTGATATGCTTGTGGTTCTAGGCAAAGGAATGTTTAGATGGAATAGTGCATGTAGATTTGTTGTGCAATTGAGTTTTGGTATGAAATTGAATGGTATATTGAGGTACTGATGTGTTTGTATTGGTTGGTGTTGAGATGGTATGAATTATGCTTGAAAAATGTTAATAGAATGCTTATTTATACATAGTATTAGTGTCAATTGGTTTGATGTAGGTGTGTACAAAATTGGGTGGAAAAATGGCTTGGTAAATAGCCTATTTTTGTCCACACAGCCAGAGACACGGGCGTGTGTCTCAACCGTGTGCGAGACACGGTCATGTTACACAACCTTGTATCCCCTGGTGTTGAATTAAAAACGAAGTTAGTATACCCCACACGACCTCACACACAGGTGTATGACTTGGCCGTGTGACATAAGCAGTATACCCTACAGGTTTGGCACGGCTTAGCACACGACCTAGCATATGGGCATGTATGGTCATTTTTAGGGCACACGGGCTAGCCATACGAGCGCGTGTGTTGGCCGTGTGACTCAAGTCAAAGAGTTACACGGGGTCGGACATGGACTGGGACATGACCATGTGCTCCCATTTCGAATGTCCACACGACTTGTGACACAGGTGTGTCTGGTGGTCGTGTGAGACACATGGATGGGCCACACGGGAGTGTGTCCCCTGTTTTGAGAAAAAATTTCTAAGTTTCTTAAAAATTTCTTAAGTTATTGATTTAGTCTCAAACCACTCCCAAAGCATGTTTAGGGCCTCGTAGGCTTGTTATAGGGGCATTATGCTTGTGTTTGAATAATGTTTGCATGAAATGTGAAATTATATGTGAATTGAATGTTTAAATGTTTATTAAGTTAGGTAATACTCCATAACCCTATTCTGCCATTGAGTACGGGTGAGGGTGTTACAATTAGCAAATAAAATATAAGAAATTCGTGGGTTCCTTCTACTAACCTTAGCCCCAACTATTAAATCCTCCCTTTCAGTCATACGAATAAGAATGGAAAAGCCCTCACTACATATCAAAAAAAGATAAAGGCTTAACGGCTTCCCCTGTCTCAAACCTCTAGAATATCAAAATTTTGGTCCTCCTTTCCCATTCATTGTAATTGAGTAAGTAACTGTTGACAATAAATGTAGAATGAAATTCACCCATGCTCTATCAAAACCCATTCTCAACATCATCTCCATTAAAAAAGTTTATTCCACCCGATCATAAGCTTTGCTCATGTCTAATTTTAGAGTCATACAGCCTCTTCTGCCTGTCCTCTTTCACTTAAATGAATGAAATATTTCATAAGCAAGCAAGATATCATCAGAAATTAATCTTCCAAGGACGAAAACTGTAACACCCATCACCCGTATCCAACATCAAGATAGGGTTTGAGGCGTTAACAGACTTAAACATTCACAACAACACATAACATATTACCAACCATGCATGGCAAACAAGCATATGCACATCACCAATATCAAACATAACATTTTATAAGTCAGAATCATTAGCTCACTAAAGACCAATATATTTGGCCAAATTATAATAACACATGTTATAAAACTAGGTCCCTATACATGCCACTCACTTGATAATTCTAGCATATGTGTTTATACTGTCAAGATGTTGGCTTGATAGCGTGATGCTGCCTCCGACGATCTCCAACCCTGAGCTAACCTGATAATACTAAAAGAAATGGAAAGGAGGCGGTAAGCTTTACACTTAGTAAGCTCGCATGAAATAATAACAAGCAATTTACTAACATGCTTTCCATAGTAAAACTAACCCAGTTGTACATTTACACATTTTCTGGTTAAGCTGCTTTCTTGAGTCACAGTCACTAAATCATTTATATCTAGAGAGTTTTCAGAATGTTTGGTCCAGCCAATAAGTACAGTTTATTATTCAAAATCTCCCCTGTTTCGCTGTTTGACAGCTTCGACCTTTCTTCACTAAAATTTATTTATCTCATAGTACGAGACTCGGATAATGTTCTAGTTTGTTTCTATTAAAATTAGACTCATCAAATATTCTAACCATATAAATTATAACCCATAATTATATTTTTAAAATTTTTAACAATTTTTCCAAGTCAGAACAGGGAATCTCGAATTCATTCTGACACTGTCTCACAAAAATTAGAATATCACATAATATACAACTCTTTTGCTCCCCCTATTTCCTTTATATGAAAATACACTCATTAATCTTTAATTATATAATTTATTTGAAATTTAATTCAACTTACACAATATTTGGTGAATTTTCAAAGTCACACAACTGCTACTGTCCAACATTGTTTTACTACTAAAATTCACTCTTACATAATTTCACTTAATCCATTTTGTCGTATCGAAGTTTACTCAAATATCGATCATATTGCTCAAAATTTTCTTAAACATATACCTGCACTTATTCATCATATAATCATGTTCACAGGTATTTTTACTTAATCGATTTTCACGTTGAACTCTTCGGAATAATAACTGATACTCAGTTGCCTGCACATATTTTCACACTTGTAGCCAAAGCTATCTGGTATGCATAGTAGCCTGCACTTAGTACTACACACGTGACCTAACCATCTAATACACGTAGTAGCCTGCACTTAGTACTCCACACGTGATCGAAGTTATCGGGTACGTATAGTAGCCTGCACTTAGTACTGCACATGCAACCAATTATCCGGTACACGTAGTAGCCTACACTTAGTACTACACACGTGACCTCACAATAGATTATTTGTATCGTTTCTATTCTGAAAGCTCAACCAGGAAATTCCTCACTTTTCAACATGTTACAATTTATTCATAGTCCTTTTTCAATTTGCAATTTACAACAAATAATCATTCTATAGGCAGCCATATTTCATATGATAACAAAATATAATAAAATAAAAAGAATCGATAAATTATTTACGTACAATCTTACCTCGGATCCAGAAATGACCATTTACCATTCTAGTCCATAACCTTGTATTTTCCTGATTTAAGCCCAAATCTCGATTTCCTTGATCTATAATATCACATTTAGCCTACTAATTAGTCTATTCATATGGGTCTAAAAATCATATTTTTACAAATTTTTATTTTGACCCATAAACTTTTGCATATTTACACTTTTGCCCCAAGGTTCATAAATTAAAATTCTTCCTATTTTCTTATATTTTATGACATGCTGATCATTTTTCCCTTATGGCAACATCAAATTCTCACTCTAACATGTACTTATGAACATTAGGTATTTTTACCGATTATACCGTTTTACTCGTTTTCACGTAAAATCGCTTAGGAAAAGTTGTTTAACACAATTTCAAGCTTCATATTATACCATTAAACATCAAAGTACATGCATATCATTCATGGGTAAATTTTTAAACATAAATCCTAGCTCAAAATAATGGTAGAAATGAGAAGATCATGTTACCGGGATTTCAAAAATACATATAACATTAAAAACGGAGCTCAGAATCACTTACTATTAAGCTTGGAAGCTTGGCTAAACCCTAACCATGGCTGATCTTGGTACATTCTACTGTAGCAAGAAGAAATGGACACATTTGGAGTTTAAAATTTGTCTTTTAATTCATTTTACCCTTAAATGACCAAAATGCCCTTTTTACTATTCTTTCAAATTTTACCCAATCAAGGCCATTTTTGTCCAAAAAGTTATAAAATGGTTTAATTATCATTTAAGGACCTCCCATTTAAAATTTCATAAGAATTTGATACCTCTAACATGTAGAACTCAACTTTTGCACTTTTTACAATTTAGTCATTTTTACTAAATTGAGTGTCCAAACGTCGAAATTTTCGAACGAAATTTTCACGAAATCATTTTGTGAAATCATAGACCATAAAAATATAATAAAAATAAAATTTTCCTCATTGGATTTGTGGTCCCGAAACCACTGTTCCAACTAAGCCCAAAATCAGGATGTTACAAAAACACTCTAAGCCTCATCAACAAAACAATCTAAAACGTTTTGGAAACGATCCACTACAGTTTTAGATATGATTTTATAAAGAACCTTACATAGGCTAATTGGTCTGAAATTTGATAGATTTATTGGCTGAGGAATTTTTGGTACAAGAACAATATTTGTAACATTGCAAGATTTTGAAAGCATACATTTGTTCAAGACATTCAAACAGGAATTGCTCACATCCTGCCCAATGATATCCCAAAATTATTGGTAAAGAATGGCCGGAGAACCATCACTTCTAGCAACTTTAGTAGGATGCATCCTTTTTAAAGCTTCAAACACCTCTACAGTTGAATATTTTTCCATGAGGCTTTGATTTATCTCCTCTATAATACACTGATTCACCCCTGATAAGATATGACCCATATCACTAACCCCTCCAACTGTGAACAATTTGGAAAAATAATTATATAATAATGTTTTCAATAATAAACAAATTTAAACAAGTAATTATCATTTTTTTACTTTCTAATATCATGTTTTTATGAAATTACATAATTATTTTTAAAAATTTTAAAAATATAAAAATTAAAAATTTTAAAATGGTTTAACATGCATATTTTAAAATAAATTGTTTAATTTTTAAAATTTTATAAAAGTTTACATAAATGTTTGAAAAATGGGAAAAATATGTTAAAACACATTATCAGTTAATTAAACATGAATACAAATTAAATTTTTTAAAAATTATTAAATATATTTTAATTTATAAACACAAAATTAAGCCGTGCATCGCACGAGATAAAAAATTAGTTATATATATTTTATGAAAAAAAGGTAAAGGAGAATATATGGAAACATTGAATATTGGGATAATTCTTTTAGTTTCAAAATATTTCTTTAGTTATTAACCTATAATTATGGAATCTACTATTAACTTAATTTAATGTAACATTTTAATGTAATCACATTATATGATAATTAATTAAATTAAATCACCATATTATATACTTCACCATTAATCACATCATATTTTAATTTACTTTAAATTAATTTAGGAATCAAATATAAATATAATATTTATTTTTTTATCAAATTCATTGAGCAAGAAATGGGAAAAAGAAAAGTAATCTTATTATTATTGTAACGACCTGAAAGTCAAGAGTGTCGAAAAACGTATTTTTGAGACTCTGTTTCCGTGAATAAGGTTTATAAATATCATCATTAAATATATATAGAGTTACCTTAGAAGGGAAATGAATAATAGTTAAATATTTTAAAAATATTATGTGTTTAATTAAAGTAAAAGGGACTAAATCAAATAAGGGATAAAGGCAGGAATTACTACCAAATTTTAAGATGGAACTAGCTTAAGGGACTTATTAACTAAATAAGCCAATAACTATAAGTGAAGGGTGATGGTGGACGGTTTTACTTAAGTTATAGTATTATATATATATTAAGTTAGTATAATAATCATTAAAGGAATTATAAAAGTAAATAAATAATAAAAACAAATTTAATAAAACACCAAAAGAGACCACTAAAAGAAATTTCTATTATTTCCTTCTTGCCGAAAATAAAGAAAAGTAAAGGGGAAAGGAAGCCATTGATAAAGCTTAAGTATTTGGTTTGAAGGACTTGCATGTAAGTGTTACTCAAATTGATTTTTCATGTTCATTATATTTTTGTGTTGGAAATGGTTTAATTTAGCTAATTCATGAGCTAAAGTATAAATTGTTTGGAAGTAGCTGACAATGTCATTGTTGATGTTTTAAGGTTTTGGGATCTAGTGGTGAACCTTTATATATGGGTATTTTATAGAATGATTTGTTAAGAAAGTATAATAAGTTATAAATTTCTTTCATTATTCATTTTGGTTAAATTGTGTCAAGGGTCTAGGTGAAATTAATTGTTAGAAATGTAGCTTATTTCGAAACTAAAATGGCATGATATTAAGTGATGAAATTCATGAGTATAAGGACTGTTTTGGAATTATATAGATAATTATACATATACATTCGGTGGATTGTGGAAATTAGTATAAACATTGGATTAATTGGTTGTGTTTTATGATAAGGACTAAGTTGAGTGAATATCAAATGTTAATGGTTAAATGTGTGAGCTTAGTTATTGAGTGATTGATTAAATTAAATTATTAATTCTAGATCGAGATACGAGAGATCCCGTTGCTAGTCGTGGAAAAGAAAAGACTAGGGAATAATTGTCTACAAGCGTAGTTTCGGTAAGTTTGTATACTTGAACTTAACTTTTCTATTAATTATTTAATTAATCAATGTTATTTTGATATTTGAAATCCAATGTTACGTGTATTATCGAATAAAGATGTTAAGTGATGAATGAGAAAATCGTGGAAGTAAATAATTACACTATCATCGGTATAATCGGCTAGCGTTGGTCGCAAATCGTTGGGATATCCACCTAGAGCTGGGCTCACTATTGATTTGGTCAATATATCCAACTAGTGTTAGGCACAACTTTTGTCAGCTTGTCTGACTAGTGCTGGGCACACAATCGTCGGTACAATCGACTAGTGCTAGGCACAAATATCTTTAGTTTATCCACCTAGAGTTGGGCTCACATCTAATATCGTTAGTTAATTCGACTAGCGCTGGGCGTAAACTCTTTCGCAGTTTATCTGCTAGGCATAGGGTGCCATGTAGCTAATGGACAATATGACAAGATATTATGATTCATCGAAAAGAGTTGGTTATAGGTATTATAAAAGAAGAATTGTAATTTTTCTTTGGTTGAGGAATAGACTCATATGATTTAGTTATTCTTGTGGTTAATTATATAAATGAAATCTATTAAATATGAATTGATTTCCATGTTTGCATGTTAGATAAATAGTAGAGTCGAACTCAGCATCCTACAAGAATCTCGTACTCAACATTGGTGATGTTTTCTTTTGTAATTTTGGCAAGTACCTAGGGTCTAATTATGTCCTTGAAGTTGAATTTTTGAATATGTGATTATAAGTTTGTATATATAGATATATGTTATGTAGCATGTTTTGGTGATGATTGGATTTGTGTATATATTTATTTCATGTGATAATTTCAATGAAATTAGTTTCTTGAGAAAGATGAGTATAGGTTATGTTTTTACCATATTCAATTATTTGTTTGCTTGAACTTTATTTGAGGTACCTATGAATGGTATATTGGATGTGAATGGACGATTTAAATGTGGTGTCCATGAGGGCACATTGCTTAGGCACTTAAGATGTGTGTTTTGATATGTTTTGAGCATGTTTTAATGTGTTTTGATGTTGTTTTAGGCCCCTTTTACAGTGTACTTAAATAGATTAAATGGTTATGCTTATAATGGTTTTGAAATGGTTTGTTTTTAGGTAAATTTTTGTCCACACAGCCCGAGACACGGGCATGTATCTCAACCGTGTGTGACATACGGTTGTGTGTCCCCTATAGGTTCCTTTGCATGCAAGTCATAGAGTTACACGGCTTAGTACACGGCTTAGCACACAGGCATGTGGGTCAAGTTCAAGGGTTACACGACCTACAACACAATTGTGCGTCTCGGCCGTGTGAAAACTGTAGTCAAAATTTTATAACTTTTTCTTAAACTTTCCAAATAATTTCAAATTTGTCCCGAATTGTTTCTAAGGTATTTTTAGGGCCTTAAAGGCTCGATTTAGGGATGATATGTATGTAAATTATTGGATTATAATATGTTTATGATTATATATTAAATGTATGTTAAATGTTCCGATTGTACAGTAATACTCCGTAATCCTAGTCTGACGACGGATACGAGTTAGGAGTGTTACATTTATTATATGATAGCATACATACACATATCATAACAAAATAGAGTTTTTAAATAATTTTAGTAACAATTAGTTTTAAACCATTTTTAAGACATTTGTCTCCTATTACATGCCGACACATCAATGTGGTTTCAAAATATTTTTTTAACTATTTAAAGTGGGTCTCATTTTTAAATTAAGTTTTAAATATGATAAAGTGAGTCCCATTTTTAATATATATAGTTATATTTGAAGTGGGTCATATTTTTAAATTAAGTTCTAAATATAATCAAGTGAGTCTGCTTTTTAATATTAATATACACAAAAAAAATAAAAATAAAAGAAGGAACAAAAAATTATCTAAAAACATTAAGTTCTAGATTAGTTCTTTGAATTACCAAGCACTTTTTTATTTAGTTATATTTAAAGTGGATCCTATTTTTTGAATTTATTTATAATAATAAATTATATTAATTAATAAATAAAATAATATATTTTTTGACATTATTTCAATCACGTCAGGAGATTCAGTTAAAAGGACTTGATATTAAGCCAAGCTTGAAAGGCCCAAAATTCAAGATGAAAACATTCAAAGCCCATGAAACATTTTGCATGTGGTAAGGCCAAACCGTCCTTTTTAGTTTTCTAAATTACACAACTTTTTTAAATCTAAGTTTATTTAATAATTGTTTATTTAATTTATGTGATATGTTATTCTTTAGTTGCTGCGTCTTTAACGTGTCTTAAAATATATTATGGTTTCTTAATTTGGTCTAAAAAGTGTGTTACGACATCATTATTATGTGTCTTAGTCCTTTGTGCCTTTAATTCTGGTAGTTTAGTTAAATTAATTAATTTAGTTATGTTTTAAATATTTTCAATTTCATTATAGTTTTATTCCTACATTTAAAGTGTCCTAAATAGTTATTTAGTGTGTCCTAAAGGTACACCAATGGCCGGCCAGCTTACGGGAACAATTGTAGCTTTTCAAATGATGAACAAAGGCCATTCAACTCCTTGAAGGTGCATGAAACTTCGGTCACATTAAAGCTGATTCATGAAGGCATTTCTACGGTCATTTGAGGATGAATGTAGGGACGAATTTGTTCATGAACCAAAAGCTCAATAGACTATTCTCCTCCTTTACCCATGCATGAATTTTCAGCTATTTATGGAGTGCATGAAGAGGGCCTCTTCATTTGGATGTATGTGTATGAACTAACCAACCAATTAATTGTTAAAGATGAACAAGCATTTTCTTAATGGCTAAGGATGCATGGACGGCACCAAGGGGGCATGAATGATGAATCTTTCAAACATTAAATTGGTTGATGTAATTAAAGAGTACTTTGTACTTAGGGGAACATGTATGGCCGGATTTTGAAGGGTCATCTTTTAGAGGTTTATAAATTTCGGCTTAGGATTTTTTTTTTGAAGCTTAATGATTAAATTTTGAAATTTAAGTTTGAGTTTAAACTCTTTCTTGTTTTTAGAATTTCACCTAACTTATCAAGAACTTGTTTTCTTGTGGTGTTCACAATCGATCTTATCACTTTCCTTCTCAACCCTCTAAAAAGTGTGGTGATCAAACTTATATCGTTGGTTCCTATCTCATATAGATACCGGGTCACGATCTTCTTCAAAAAACCCAAACTTGTTAAGACTTATATTTCTTTGTAGAAATCGGGTCACATTTTTTTTTTAGCGTCGGTTCATTTCTAGGACAAGTTACATTTTTATAAGATTTCCTTTTATTTCATTAATCCTTATACAATTTCAAGTTCTACACTTAATTTTGTCCTTTTTTTCTCGTGTACCTATTTAGACAATGAGGCAATTCAAACCATGAATCAAGTTTCAAACTCATAATCGGGTTCACATCATATTAGTTTTTCTTTTGAATTATCCATGTATGTTTTACCATCCATGTTTTGTGGTTGTTCCTCCTAATAATGTCGTCTTTAAGGTTTGAAGCTGCATCTACTTTTAGAAGTGCAATGTGCATTACCATTGCTATTTTTTAAAACAAACAAATATATTATTTTATCTCATTTTAGCTAAGAAGAAAATAATAGTGTATTTTTTGGAAAATAGAATTTGTTGCACCTCTATTTCTTTTTTTTAATAATTTACAATATCAAAATAATAAAATATTTATTTATTTTTATAATTAAATTTAAATAAAAGTATTTAAAAATTATTTAATTGAAATTTCGATCAAGCTGAGTCTAGAAAAAATTAATACATATTTAATATCTCTTTTATTTTTATTTTTACATTTCCTTTAATTAAATCAATCAAAATTCATTATTTAATATACATTCAATTTTAGTTACTTTTCATATTTATTTTAATTAAATTAATTCAATCAAATTTATGAACTTATGGAATAAAGATAACATCACCTTTATTTATTTAAATTATAAGTTTTTTTTATCTATTTCATGTTGCAATAATACTTTTAAATTTATATTTTATTTTTAAAATAATTTTTATACTATATATCCAAACAAATAAAAAACAATTTATGTTATTGTATTTTTTTTATATATAAAATTTTAAGCAAAACATTTCAGTTTTAAAAAATATTTTAATTAATTCACAGCATGAGTAAAAAAAATTAATTATTTTATATAAAACAATAAATATAATGCTTTTAACTTAATTCTGATGCAGATACAAATGATCAAATCTAATTATACTATTGTAGACTAACTATTATTATCCTATTTGCTCAATCTTTGTCATTTTCTTAATAACTATGATCAAATCATTGAATAAAAATTAGATTGAGCAGATCGTGGTTGCAAGTAAGTAACTTATAAATTTCAGATTAATAGTTGAAGATAATATTTTTTTCTATCCATTATTCAATGAACAACATTTTAAAAAAATTTGTCAAAAGAAACGACCCATTCTCTACCTATTTAAATATAAAAATTAATCCATTCAATTTTTTCAATAAATTAAACCAAAAACAAAAGATTAATTAGAACTTCAATTGAATTTTTTTTTACATCGTTTTGTTTATTTCCAACCCTTCTTTTCAACTCTGGTAATTTTTGCTTCATGTTGCTTAGTCATGGTTTAACATCCTCAAATAATTTTAAAAGAACGGACTGAAATTTAAATCAATAAAATTGTAAGTTATACAGATAGTTACCTAAGTTTAAAGGTGTTTTATTTTAGCCATCCTCAATTTTTTTTTTAATTGCTTCCGTTAAATCAATTTTAAATTCTACTAACCGCACCGTTAAAATACATTTAATCACTAGATATAATATTGATATAATAACAAATTTAGTCTCCAATATTTACGTATTTTGTTAATTTAGTATTTATTTTAAAAAATAAATTTAACCCTCAACGTTTATAATTTTATAAATTCGATTTTGATTCTAAAAATTCAAATATTTATCAAATATAATTAAAAAATTCAAAATATAAATATAAAAATTCAAAATTTATTAAAATTTATAAACAAAAAATACAAAACTATTATAAAATATTCAAAAATTATAAAATGACTTCAAAAGTATATAATATTATTGACACTTTGGATAACGTACGTGGAAATTCGGGGAGAGAACTCTGGTCTAACAATTGAGAAGAAGAAAAAGATCCATCCCCTTGGGATGTTTGTAGAATTTTATTATATAGGGTCGGACCTTGGGTCGGATTCCGAGTCGGGTCATTTTATTTATAATTATATAACAATTTGTCCCCCATCTTGTCGAAGAAGAATTGTAAAGTGACTCTTCTAAGACAAGCTTACATTTATGATGTGTGTAATTTGGGGCTTATTGTATAGGTTTTAATTTGAAACTTTATTAAGCAAATTTTGTTGTCTGATAGTGTGGTACAGGAGTCAAGAATTGTATTGCAGAATACTGTGAATTGTATTTCCCATAAAAAGAAAATTTTAAATCAGCGGGATCAAAGAAATTTTTTTGATATCATTTGCGATCTTAAATCAACGAGCTGCGTAAGAACCCATTTTCAGTGTTGTCGGAAACAGTGGTTTTGGGACCACAATTTTGACGAGTAAATTATTATTTTAATATTTATTTAATGTCTACAGGATTATATTAAGGTCGTATTAAAGTTTTGTTAAGAAATTTTGATGTTTAAATGGTTAATTAAGTAAAAAGGACTAAATCGTAAAAAGTATAAAAGTTGAGTTCTATTAGTTAAAGGAGTCCAATGGCTATGAAATCTTAAATTAAAGGACTTTAATGGTAATTATACCATTTAAAGTGTTAGTGGATGTGCATGGACAAGGTTTTAATGAAATTTTGATAGTTTTTAAAGGTTAAAATGGTAAATAAACTTAAAATCAAATAGGCTAAAATCATCATCTTCCTCCTATTATTTTTGTTTCAACTGAATTCTCCATGGAATGAGAAGCTTGAAGTTTGGCTAGGTCAAAATTCCTTGCATGGTATGGTTTTGTGTCCCATTTTTAATGATTTTTTATGTTTTTGAGTTCATTTTAGCTTAATCTAGCTAGCCCGGGGGTTAATTTGCAAAACTGTTAAAGGTTGAGGGACTTTCCATGGATTTTTTTGGATAGGTTTTGAAGTTACTTGATAGATTATTAATCTTTATTACAAAATAAACATGTTTTATTAAGTGATATTTGTTGAATTTTAGAAATAAGGATTAAATTGTTAAAAGTATAAATCCATGGGTTTTGTGAATTTTTGGTAATTATGAGGTTTTTCAAGGTCCCTTTCATCATCGGTTAAGTTGGATTTTGGCTAAAATGAGTTATATTCAAGCTATGAGCTTAAAGACTAAATTGTGAAAAGTTAAAATGTTAGGGTCAAATTGTAAAATTTGTATAAATATGAACTATGGATTAAATTGAATACTAGAAGTACTTAATTGATTGAAATTATCTATTTAGATCAAGATAAACCACATTTGGACTTAAATCGAGGAAAAGCTAAAGTTTCGGATTAGTGTTCGATTCTACTTCTATGCCCTGGTTATCGAGGTAAGTTCGTATGAACTATAATCGTTTTAATGTTAGCTAAATTAACTATTTGCTATGTTGTTTTAATATAAATGAATCTATATATAAAGGCATCCATGTTATGATGAATTGACAGATAACGATTCCTAGTTGAACCTTAAGAATTCTTAGGATACGAATGACATGTCATTAGTGATTTCATGTTTCGGGTGTTGGTCTTGAATGTCCTATCGATGGCTGAGGTCCTGCATTTGTTGCAGATTCTCCACAGCTCATGTGAGTAGTATCGTGTAGCTTACATTCTGACCTACAGCTCGTGTAAGTATTGATGCAAAGGAAAGGTTACGATTATATGTAAAGGCACACTATGTGTGAGCTTTCCCCAGTATCCAATGTAATTCTAGATGGTTCAATGGGTAAGAAAAGGAAATGTAATGGTAAGTATGCAAATGGAATGAATCATGATTTATGAAAAGATTTATGAGCTAAATGATGTATTTATATATGGAAATCTACTTATCTTATGGTTGAATTCATTTGTATCATGAATAAGTGTACTAACTTGTGAGTTTGATGATGTTGTATAGACTTATACTAAGGTTATGGTATTGGTAATGATTTATGCCTAATCTATGAATTGTATAGATCAAATGGTAAGTTATGTTTAAAGTTTTTACGAGCTTACTAAGCACTCAATACTTACGTAGTTACTTTTCTTTATGTTATAGATTATCAGAAGCTCGATCAGTTGGAAGCTCGTCGGACACCTATCACACTATCCAACAACCATTTTGGTAGATTTTGTGTATTTTGGCCAAGGTTAATAATGACATGTATAAGATCTTTGTAATGTATGTTTTAGTATGTTTAAACTTTTAAGGTTATATAGGTTTAATGCACTTTAATGCCTTACCAAGTTATGACATATTGGTCATTTTTTTTAAGTGCTTGTAAATAAGGTTCTTTTGGTATGTTTTGATGGCTTGCAAATAGTCATGTGTGGTAGTTTTTGAACTAGGCTATTATGTTTGGGAATATACAATATTGAATTGGTTTGGTAAGTGATGTTTTGATATATTTGTGGCGTTTTTGAATGACATATTGGTTAGATGAATTAGGGTGTTCAAAATGGCATGTTTATGTGTATTTGAATGGTTTTTAAATCTCTTGAATGTGTGCCCAAATGGTTTGAATGGTTAGTCATGAATTGGACTTGAATTAGCTTGATTTTTAGGTTAAATTTTGGGTTCACATGGCCTAGGACACGGGCTATCACACGACCGTGTCATTTGAATTTTCTTAGTGTTTCAAGTCAATGAGTTACACGGCATAGCACACGACCTGACACAGGGCTGTGTATGGTAACTCAAATAGTTACACAGCCTGACACATAGCCTGCGACATGGTTGTGCATGACCGTGTGTTCCTTGTTTGAATGTTACACAACCTAGCTATGTCACACAGCCTAGCCATACGGCCATGTGACCATTGTTTTCACATTTTTGCATCTTTTTCTTAAAATCCTTATTTTGTTTCAAATTAGTCCTGAATCACTTCTAAGCTATTTTTAGGGGCCTCGAAGGCTCGATTTAGGGACAAAACGCATATGATTGAATAGTTTATAATATGTTTAATTTATTTAAATGTTATGATGTTAAATGTTTTTCGATTGTACGCTAACACTCTATAACCCTAATCTGGAAATAGAGACGGGTTAGGGCTGTTACAAGCTGACTGGAGCTGCAATCTTAAATCAGTGAGCCTTAGTAAAATTAGCTATGAACGTAAGTTAGCGAGCTGTTAGGAGTTGCGATCTTAAATCAGCTATCTCAAATAATCGAAGGTTGTGTTCTTAAATCAATGAGCCTTAATAAAATCAGCAGTGAATGTAGGTCAATGAGCCTTAATAACATTAGCTGTGAACGTAGGTCAGCGAGCTGTTAGGAGTTGTGATCTTAAATTAGCTAACTCAAATAATCAGAGGTTGGGATCTTAAATCAGTGAGCGTTAGTAAAATCAGTTGTGAACGTAGGTCAGCGAGCTGTTAGGAGTTGCGATATTAAATCAGCTAACTCAAATAATTGGAGGCTGCGATCTTAAATCAGCAAGCCTTAATAATGGAAAATAACCCCAGTTGCTTTTGTATTTAAGTAGAACTATAGTCCGTGAAGTTTGATAATGCTTTATGAGGTCAAATCAAATAGTAGTAGAATAATTAGTTCCTTACAACATAGGATAACAATGTTAAGTAAGATGTGGTTATATATTTTTGCATGAAATGATTTCACCAAATTAATCGATAAATTGAAAGACAAGGTATTTCCAGACATGGAATGTGAAGGATTTATCTTACTATGTCATGCTTTATAGCGATTAAAAAATTCAGAACAATCAAGCATTGTTATATAACTAAAGAAACACAGTAGAATCAATACCTTACTCGATGTTTGGTTGCTCCATTTAATTTTGTTTTACAAGTTGGGTGGGGTAACGATTGCAAATTGGATGTGCTCAATTTCTTCTTGTGGTAAGTAAACAAAGTTTATACTTGTCTAATATTAAAAGGTTTTTACAATTTTCTGCAAGTATTTTGAGGGTCAAATTTAATAGGCACTAGATTAGAGTCATAGGTCGTGTCAATATGGGTAACACTATAGAGCAGATAAACTAAACTACATGCACATAAAATCACTTTCAGCATCAAGCATGTATAGCACACTATGAAGTCAAATACCAATTATCCTAAACTGCATGTCGGGGAAAGAATCTAAAGGTGTTTTCCAAATATATACACAATTAATGGAGTATCTTAGGCTCCACTACATCACTATCATAATAAATTCCAATCACAAGTTAAAGAAAATGATATCAATATCTGTGAAACGCACTTTTGTTTACAACAAGTTTGGATAGAGAAATGTTAGGAGTGTAAAGTAGAAAAAAGAAAAAGGTTTTCCTGAACCTGTTTGGAAGTGAAGATTCCACTTTGATTATTTCTACTTGTGATCTTATTCTTAGCTTAGATTATGATCACAAGGGTTCCTTGCTACTATGATTGTCTGATTTATCTTTTTTTTTTCAGATGCAACTGATCGGCTACTTAACATCACAGCAAAAATGTGCAAGCGTACACTGTCAATATAAGTATAGTAGACAGATATGAGTCTGTCAGATATCGATCCCACAAGGATGGTTGTCTTTTGTTTATCAATGTCAGTGCAATAATTAGATAAGAGTGAGATAAATTGTGAATGTATTTGTTGAAGAAATAACTTGAAAACAGTAAGATAAAATATGATACTGATAAACTGGGATTCCCAATGTGAATATTTAACAAAATGCTAAGTGCTCACAAGGTATAAAAGGATAAATGATTGTCGATGTATTAAATTGCAATGAATATCTTACCAAGCTTAACTTCTATATTTAATAAAAAAACTTAAATATACACATTAGCCACACCTTCCGATGATGGCAATGGAACACTATTAAGAACAAGTGGATTAAATTCCTCTAATCCTCAAGCAACTTCTGATGCCATGCTTGTTAGCTTGAACTATCACTGCACCTTCCAATGTCAGTGACCGCAATAAAATTTCCATGCTAAAAACATTCAAATCCAAATATTAAACAGTAGAAGTAAGATTGAATAAAATAACATTTAACCCAAAAATCATGTGTACTTCCGTACTAACATGAAATAGGAAGTAATCACCAGCGTTTAGAAAAGAAAAATAAAAGAAATAAGTGGAGATTACTATTCCTAGACAACTCGACTTGAATCTATCTATTCCTCCTTGTGTCGTACTCAGGGCTTCTCGTCAAGAGCTGATCTGCATCCTTTACACGTTGGTTCACCCGTCAAAGCTTAATCTGCCATAGCCGAAAGCTTCAAGGGATAACTTGAAAAAGATGATCGAAAAAAATATCTCTTTTTTCTTTTCATATGAATATTTATATATTTTTCCCAAATAGCTCAGGTGTCCTTTTCATCAGAATCATGCTACCTCTGTACGTACAAGTTAGTTGTACTAGACTAGATAGTTCACACATTTTTGTTCCTATTCGGACAACTATCAGGTGTGGTGACAATTCTGGGCACAATCTGAAATTGTTCATATAGCGTCATCAATACCAAAATATGATAAACTTAAGGGTAAATAAGCCAAGGTCCACTGAGTCATAAAATGTAGATTACTGAACTGAAAATACTAAAATATGTGCTAAAGATAAATAAAAGGGAACAAATTAACCAATAAATAGGGAGAAAACATATGTTCTTTCAAGTACTATCGCACCCCTAAACTTAAGTTTTTACTTGTCCTCAAGTAAAACAGAAACTGACAAGGCTATATAAGAATTCACTAAAGTAAATGACCATTCTAGCAACTTTAATCACCTAAAATTCCAATGAATGATCCACATTCAGATGACAAAATATTGCATCGATAATACATAAGTATGAATGACTAAGATTGCATCTTTATCAAAACCAGCCTCATGCTTCAAATCTTAAATTCTATATACCAATACAACATTTATTGTATATATATATTTTTGTGTGTGTGAATAAGGGATATCGTTAAATTATTGTACCCTTGTTCTTGAGAAGTAACAATGAAATGCAACAAACCCCCAGGAAGTACATAATTGCACTGACACACACTCATGCAGTGGCAGCCTTTGGCTAGATTCATTTTTCTAACGCTTGCATTGGAGTGTTCCTTTTTTAACATTTCACAATACACCCAATTGGGAGTGTCACTTATTCATAACTATATATACATATGAGTAGGTATAAAAGGCAGATTCATTCAAGATTCAAGGAATGCTACTAGTCATCCATTACTAATGCAGTCTAAATTATTATCCAAGAATTGAAGATACAACATTCAGTCAAATTTATCCAACTCATTCATTAATAGTTCACATAATTCAAGAATTAAGCATTGAATGTAACAAAAAAAATTCAACACATTGCATTAACCACAAATAAACGTTGTATGCTTCATTAAAAAATTAAAATGTGGGTGTATTTCTGATCCCCATATGCATTCCCCCAAACTTAAAGTTCACATTGTCCTTAATGCACTAAGATTTAAATGTGATGACAATAACAATGCAACGACAATGTTCACTAACAAAATGAAAATTATAGTTAGATGCAATGCATGAACACTATAGCTAAAACCTAAAATAAACTAAATTATAATTAGATGCAATGTGTGAAGACTATAGCTAAAACTTAAAATAAACTAACTCAGTTTTCCTCGGCCATCAATGTGGCTGCATGATATTTCTTCTTCCTCCTCTTTATCTCCTCCTTGCGCTTTTTATCTTTGGAGCGCTTTCTCTTCTTTTCTTTGGGCTTTGCATGATCCTCGGATTGCTCCTCAAGTTCCAGCTCTACCTCGATATCATTGGTTGTTTCTTGTGTAGGAGGGGTCACCTTGAGTGGTTCGATATAGACCACTATAGCCAATGAATTGTGGTGCTCCTCACTTGTTACCTCTGCAGCTTCTGCCAGTCTAGCTCCAAATTATCTTTAGTTGCATCCATAAGCTCGAATGCATTGACAATATCCTCAACAAATTCTTTCTCAGCAGCTTCTGTCTTAGTATTTTCTTCCTTGGGCTTTTTATTCACAACTTCAATACAGATATCCTCCTCTTCCATAGCAACTTCCTCCTCAATAGCAGGTGCTTCTTTATTAGCAATGACTTCACCCTCGACCAGGCTACCAATCCTTCACATGCACTCCTCAACGTCCCTTGATTCCTCTTCTTTCTTAACATCAAAGACGTACACAATGGGATGAGATTTCACTGATTTGTCTCGGTCCTCTAGGTCATCTTCCTAGGAGGAGGATTCATACTCTCGAATAATTTGTGGGACCACTGGAAATTCTGGGAGTGGGGTCAGGCTTAACTAACTAATGTGGCTACAATATAATTGTTATCGGCCCTGGTATAAGCGTAGAACAATTTTTGTGATCTGTCCGTATCCTCTATTGTAGCGACAAGCCTGATCTGCTTATTACTGATGGAATTGGGCAACTTCTCAATATCCTTCATTTTCGCAGCAATGATGTATTTGCAATCAAGTTTGTTCCTTGGCTTTCTACTTTGGTTTTGCCCTTCCTTGTCTTGTTGGTCCCTACCTCCTTCATTACCGGCTTATTTTTTCCATGAGTCATTCTTTCAATAAACGCTTCATTGATCGGACCCTTATTTTCCAATATCTCTTCATCATCATGGGGAACGATCCGTTTCTGCTGGCACAATAGCATCACCAGCGACAGGAAAACCAAAATTCCATTTTGCCTTGCGGCATAGTTAGCAATTTCTTGGTGGAGTATTGCACTGACATCAATCTTTCTGCCCTTAACAATTAAATGTATCAGGTACATTCTATCAAGGTTGATTGCGGTGCTGTGAGTAGAGAGCAGTAGCTTGCAGTTGACAAAATGAAACCAGATTTTTCTTTACAGTGTCAAGAAGCGGTGATGCATTGTATAATTCTTTTGATGTGAACCCATCTGGAATGCTCATTCGACACATTAATCATTCACCAATAAGTCCCTTTTTTTGTCTACGATATCTTCAATAAACTTGGAGGGTTCATCGTCATCCACCTTAGTGTTGTACAGCTCATTGATTTTTGTAGCATCCCATAGAATTAAACCTTCTCGAACAAAGATAAACTCCAACTCAAAGTCATAAAAGTTAGCGTAAAACTCATGTTCCAATAAAGGAGAATAGGTTCCAGTACGTGTACAGAAAGTTGCCCACTTCAACTTAGAGATGGTTCTGGAGACTTGTTTGCCCAAATTTTGCTGTTGCGAAAGGAGAATGCCCTGTTCTGGGTGGAAGTTTCGCTTTAAGATGTTTTTTTGAAATCGATCTTTGGTCGCTTTCATTTAAAAGATCACCAGCTCCTTTTTCTTCGTTGGCATGGAAGATTCTGACTCACGAACTACAGTTGCAAAGGATGAGTGTTCTTCAACAGGCTTGGTGGCTTTCTTGACCGATCCTCTCGTTCTTGCCATATTTTGCTTGTTTTATGGAGTGGAGATGGTTTAAAAGTGTAAGTGTATGAACTTGGGGAAAAAAGTGAATAAAAATTGTTGTTTGGGTGTTTCACAGTCAGCATAGTGAAGAGGGGTTTATAGTGAGTGAAAGAAGAAGATGGAAAGACGTGATTTTCTGAAAGGAAATAAAGCTAGCAAGAATAATTATGTCCAATGAGAATTGCGCCTGTTCAGACAGATCAGACCTCTTGGTGACTTTTGATCAAAAGGTGGGATTTGAAATTTCTGATCTGCCCTCATTTGTGCTGAGTCAAAAGTGATAATACACTAGAATGAACTGCGTTGACAATAAAGCCTAAGTGCGTCGACAAAAAAATCCCAAGTGCATCGACAATGGTACCTAATTATTATGCAAAAATAGAAAAAAATAAAAAAGAATTAAAAAAACTAGAATAGAAACAAAATAAAAATAAAAATAAAATTACATAATAAATTTCATAAGAATTAAAATTTTTCGACCAATTAAATGGTCTCTGCCTGCTTGTGATCAATATTCCTAAGATAATGTTTCAATCAACGGTCATTCACTTTGAATTGGTGTCCATCATTTAAATCTTGATTATGATTGCACCATGAGGAAATACTTTAACAACTTCGAAAAGTCAAGACCAACGAGAGCTCAATTTACATAGGTGCAATTTCAGTCTAGAATTGAATAATAAAACTTGTTGACCCGCGATAAATTGTCGCTACAAAATAATTCTATCATGCTATCGTTTGGTCTTTTCCTTGTAAATTGCAACGTTTTCATAGGCATTTCGCCTAATCTCCTCTAGTTCAGTCATATCCAACAGCCTTTTCTTTCCAACAGCTTCATAGTCCATGTTCACTTGTTTAATTGCCCACATTGCTTTATATTCATTTCAATTGGCAAGAGACATACCTTCCCAAAAACCAATTGATATGGCGACATCCCTAATGAAGTTTTGTATGCTGTCTTAAAGCCTATAAAGCTTCATCCAGTCTGGAAGACCAATCTTTCCTCGAAGGGTTCACAACCTTCTCAAGAATGTTTTTAAGTTGTCGATTCGACACTTTAGCTTGTCCATTAGTTTGTGGATGATAAGTAGTAGTCATTCTATGATTGACTCCATATCTTTTCAATGCAGTTGCCACTTAGTTGCAATGAAAGTGTGTACCCTGACCACTAATCTATGCATTTGGTGTGCCAAAGCAGGTAAGTATATGCTTGTGAAAATAAGCACTTTCTTTGCATCATCCTTTGGGACTGCAACAGCTTCAACCTACTTCGAGACATAGTCAAAAACTACTAATATATAAAGATTTCCAAATGAACTTGGAAATGGTCCCATAAAAGATATCGATGTCTTTTATCTATCAATGTCAGTGCAATAATTAAATAGGAGTGAGATAAATTGTGAATGTAGTTGTCAATAACTTGAAAATAGTAAGATAAAATATGATACTAATAAACTAGAATCCCTAACGTAAATATTCAACAATATACTAAGTGCTCACAAGGTGTAAAAGGATATGTGATTGTCGATGTATTAAATTGCAATGAATATCTTATTAAGCTTAACTTCTATATTTAATAAAAAAAATTAAACATGCACATTAGTCACACCTTCCAATGATGACAATGTAACACTACTAAGAAAAAGTGGATTAAATTGCTTTAGTCCTCAAGCAACTTTCATTGCCATGCTTGTTAGCTTGAACTGTCACTGCACCTTCCAATGTCAGTGACCGCGAAAAAATTTCCATTCTAAAAACATTCAAACCCAAATATTAAACAGTAGATGTAAGATTGAATAAAATAACATTTAACTCATAAATCGTGTGTACTTCTGTACTAACATGAAATAGGAAGTAATCACCAGCGTTTAGAAAAGAAAAATAAAAGAAATAAGTGGAGATTACTATTCCTAGACAACTCGACTTGAATCTGTCTATTCCTCCTTGTGTCGCACTCAGGGCTTCTCGTCAAGAGCTGGTCTATATCGTTTTCACGTTGGTTCACCCGTCGAAGCTTAATCCGCCATAGCCGAAAGCTTCAAGGGATAAGTTGAAAAAGATAATCCAAAAAAAACTCTCTTTTTTTCTTTTCATGTGAATATTTATATATTTTTCCCAAATAGCCCAGGTGTCCTTTTCATCAAAACCATGCTACCTTTGCACGTACAAGTTAGTTGTACCAAACTAGACAGCTCATGTATTTTTATTCCTATCCGGACAGCTGTCAAGTGCGGCAATAGTTCTGGGCGCAATCTAAATTTGCTCATGCAGCGACATTAGTACCAAAATATGATAAAATTAAAGGTAAATAAGCCAAGATCCACTAAGTCATAAAATGTAAATTACTGAACTAAAAATACTAAAATATGTGCTAAAGATAATTAAAAGGGAACAAATTAACCAATAAGTAGGAAGAAAACATATGTTCTTTCTAGTACTATCAGCAACTCAATGCTTGGGTGGAGTTAATACCTGCATTCAATTAAAATACAAATAAAGAAGAACAAAAATTCAGTGATTCAGATAAAGTCCTACACTGTTTAATATAATGGACTAAGAGTTTATTTCTTTACAAAGACTGGCTTGTTGATAGAGCTCAGTGAGGTTGAGCCTCTAAGGTAGCACCTTTTTTCTTTCAATTTCTTAATGCAACCAGAGACCTTCATTCGTTACTACATTGATTCCTCAAGTCTCATACAATCTCCATAAATGAGATTTAGATTACAGTAAGAGTTGAGCTTATGAGCTGTAAACATAGAATAGGTGGGCATAACAAATCTGCCTCCCAATTATTTCAAGCACTGTATAAATGTGTCATCTTGCTTAATGTGGGCATAACAAAGATGACATGATTGAAATGATTGATGGTTCAACTACATAACAAAAATAGGCAAATGATATGCACGTCATACATTAAAATATGCCCTATTAAATACATAAACTAAGGAAACCATTTAATGATAGCACATGTAATTATTTTTTATCAGCAATGCTAGTTATATTCTGCACAATAAATACTGACACCTTGGAAGGAAACCAAATGGAGATGCTATGCTATGTTAAGACAACTAGAAATAAACACCTAAATAAGTCTAGATTATTTTTAAAAATAAATGAGAATGAAGCATTGGCATACCTTTGTAAGAATCATATCCAAAATATCACTCCCTACTTTCGAATCATAAAGCTCAGTTTAATGGCAGGAAAAAGGTTTGGGGGCACTTCTACGCAACCGGGTAAGACCAGGCTTGATTCTAGATGTATTTTTTTTATAGCTTCTCAATATTTTCAAGGAAAATACTAGAGGCTCGCCCTTAAGCATCCTTCCTTGGCATATCATCGAACAATTCATGAGCACAGTAGAAATAGTAGCAATTCATCACTGTTTCAACCAGTAGTAAAATACCAATTTGACGGGATACAAGGAGGATACATACGAATATTGAGTTAAACCACAACCCATTTTATTCTTATAATATGTAATTGATATTACAGAATAGAAAAATGGTTATACAAAACCAAAGTAACTCACAAATCTTAACCACAATAGTTAGACGGCATTATAGGGCAAAACCATGAAAACAATATTCATATTAAGACTAGAAGAGCTGTCTCTAAAAGGAATTACCACCTCCTAAATAATTTTATCTGCACAGATCTTTCACTTGACAGAATATAAACGTTTGAAAATAACTAAGAAATCGATCACAAGAAGAAACCCGCATATATAAAAGTGAAATTAAAAATATTCCTTAGTTAAATTATTAAACCAATAATGGGTGATTAGTTAATCGAAGCACATTTAACTTTTAACACTTAAGTTAAAGAAATAAAATTCGAAGGCAACTACAGAATTATTTAGCATAGCACAAATGTTGAATAAGAAGCAGCAACTTACCCCAACAATTGTTTGGGTTGGTTTAACACGCAAAGCTGGAGAGGTCAGCCCAACTCCCTACAGCATTCCTTCAATACAAGGATGTGAAGTTGCCTTCAAAACCACAGCTCCACCGATAGAGTGACCAAAAAGGAAATAAATATATTAGGGATGTGAGAGCTTCAAAGGGATTAGAAATATAAAATCATAAAACCGTGAAACTGAAATTGGTGCATGTCTCTTCTGTTGGTGCCGCTCACTTCCTCTCAACATCCCCCATCACTATTGAGTACTGCTCCTTTTGGACCAAAATTGGAGAAGCCAAAGAGTTTGCCAGTATTGAAGAAAATGATGACATGAACCTCAGCATCATAGAGAATGGCAAAATCTTTGGCGAGTTCCATCCACGCTCACCAAATCATTGTCGATACTTTAGATCAACGGATGTGTCAGGAGAGAGAACTTGAGTCTAACAGTTAAGAAGAAGAAGATCCATCCCCTTAAGATGACTGTAAAATTTTATTATATAGGATCACACCCGGGTCAGATTCGGGTCGAATCATTTTAATTATAATTATATAACAAATATAATAATATCATTAAAATTTAAAATTATTTTTTACTTTTTTTTCCTCTCATTCCTTTTTTTCTTTAGGGATTTATTCTTAAACATAAAACTTAATTTTTTTCTCTTTAAAAAAATACCAAACATTGTCATACTCCTTTATTGCCGCTGTCTGACATTATCTCAAATCAATCTCACTGTCAAAATGTTTCTCTCTTCATCCTCTTTCAAACTAACGGGTTTGATTATTCTATAATAAACCTAATTTCCATAAAATAGAACCCAAAGTCATCGCCTTTCCCCAATCTCCACCGCAGGCCATGGGATGGGACAATTATTGAAAATTTTATGTTAAAGTTTTCATATTAGGTAGTACCGCAATGGTTATTTAAGACTTTGGCAATTGAGGATTTTGGACATAAAAAGGGTGAGAATCCCTTAAATTTTTTCAAAAAAATAATTCAGCACCTATTATTTTTGTACTTCATTGCATATTTAAATGGTCAAAATGTATAAAAAGGCCCTCAAATTTTTTTAAAAAAGCAATTAAATTTTAACTTTTTTTACACTTAATTGAGTACTTAAATTGTCAAAATACATAAAAAAAAGTCAAGGACAGATCTAAAGGAGCTAGTAGGGGCTCGACCCCCCTAAAATGAAAACTTTTTCATTTAGGCCCTTTATAATTTATATAAAATTTTAAATTAGTAATAGTAAAATTTTACTTTGACCCTTCCTAAAATTGATAAAAATTTGATTTAATCCTCTAAAAACTATAAAGTTATAGGTTATTAAAATGACGAAATTGTATTTTTATTATCATAAAAATATAAAATTTAATTCCGATCCCCCAAAATTTTTTTTAACTTTGTCCCTGCCCTAAATCATAATTTTGGATCTGCCACTAAAAAAGGAATTTTGATCGTTAACTTTAACAGTTGAATATTAAAGTTATAAAAAAAATTATAAAATGCTTCTTTTGATACCATAATTTTTATAATTTTTTATGAATTTTATATTTCTTTACATTTTTTATAATTTTCTTACGTTTCTATAAAATTTTATAATTTATTTCTATATTTTTATATATTTCATATTTTTTACGATTTTTATATATATTTTTCTAATTTTTAATAATTTTTAAATATTTTAATTAAAATTTAATCATTTTTAAAAAAATTATTGATTTTTGTTTTTATCATTTTTTTGCCACAGTCACGCCGTGATTGTAACATTTAGTGGCTTTAATTGAAAATTTAAGGGCAGTAATGGTCAAAGGGCCTTTTTTAATGGCGGATCCAAAAATATGACTTAAGGGCATGGGCGAAGTCAGAAAATTATTTTTTTTGGGTGGGCAAAATTAAATTATATTACTAATTTTAATACCACATTACTAACATTTCATAAATATTTATAAAACTATTTTTGACTCAGTTTTACGAGATAGAGGTCTCGATACCTTGTTTTTACCCAATTTCTTCAATAATTTCTTTTTCTAATTAACCACTAAATCGGTAAAATTTTTCTATCAATATTTTCATACGATTTTCCTATCATATCAATTTTCATACAAAAATATTGAAATAAATTTCTCTTTAAATCGGATTTGTGGTTATGAAACCACTGTTCCGATAACTTTAAATTTAGGTCATTACAACTCTCCCCTCTTTAAGGATTTTCGTCCTCGAAAATCTTACCAGTAAAGAGGTTTGGGTATTGTTTCCTCATTGCCTCTTCCGGTTCCCATGTCGCTTCCTCAATCCCGTGCTTTTCCACAATATTTTCACCAAATTTATCTTTTTATTTCTAAACTCTTTTGTCTCCCGTGCCAATATCTTGACCGGTTCTTCACTGTAAGTCATATCCGGTTGAATCTCTACTTCTGTCGGAGAAATAACATGTGAAGGATCTAATCGATATCGTCGTAACATAGATACATGAAAAAAATTATGGATTCTATCAAGTTCTGGTGGTAATGCCAATCGATAAGCGACCGGTCCAATTCTTTCTATGATTTCATATGGCCCGATAAATCTTGGACTCAGTTTAACCTTTCGACCGAATCGGAGGACTTTCTTCCAAGGAGACACTTTCAGAAATACCTTGTCACCGACTTGAAATTCAATCTCTTTTCGTTTAAGGTCGGCATATGATTTTTGACGATCGGAAGCTGCTTTTAGACTATCCCGAATAACCTTTACTTTTTTTTTCTGTTTCCCGGATCAAATCAACCCCATGTATCTTCCTTTCACTAAGCTCTGTCCAATATAATGGTGTTCTACATTTTCTACCATACAAAGCTTCATACGGAGCCATTTTAATACTAGGCTGATAACTGTTATTGTAAGCAAATTCAATCAAAGGTAGATACCTCTCCCAATTACCTTCAAACTCTAGTATACAACATCGGAGCATATCTTCCAATACTTGAATTACACGCTCAGATTGACCATCTGTCTGAGGATGAAATGCAGTGCTGAAATACAACTGAGTACCCAAGGCTTCTTGCAATTTGTCCCAAAAACGAGACGTAAATCGAGGATCTCTATCTGATATAATGGAGACAGGCACTCCATGTAGCCTGACAATCTCAGATATGTACAGTTCAGCTAGTTTATCTAAAGAAAAATCCATACGTACCGGAATAAAGTGAGCTGACTTTGTTAATCGGTCAACAATCACCCAAATAGCATCTTTTTTCCTCGGAGACAAAGTTAGCCTCGATACAAAATCCATAGTGATTCTTTCCCATTTCCATTCTGGTATAGTAATTGGCTGAAGTAACCTTGAAGGTACCTGATGTTCAGCTTTAACTTGTTGACATATTAAACACCTTGATACAAACTCAGAGATATCACGTTTCATTCCTGACCACAAGTACATATTTTTCAGATCATTATACATTTTATTACTCCCCGGATGTACAGACATAATACCGCTGTGAGCCTCGCGTAGAATCTTCTGTATGAGCTTTGAATTTTGAGGTACACATACCCTACCTCTGAATAATAAACAACTATCAGAACCAATCTGAAATTCAGAATCATTACCTGACTCACACTGTGCCCGTTTAACTTGTAACTTCTCATCATTCTTCTGAGCTTCACATATTTGCTGTAAAAATGTCGGTTTAGCTCTTAATTCTGCTAGGATTGAACCATCATCAATCCACTCGAGCTTTATATCTTTCTGCAATAATCGAGTCATTGGAGAAGCTATCATAGAGAATCCCTGTACAAATCTCCTATAATAACTAGCTAAACCCAAGAAACTTCTAACTTCAGATACATTATTCGGTGGACTCCAATTGACAATAGCTGAGATTTTATTTGGATCTACCCTGATGCCTTTGGCAGATACAATATGTCCTAGAAAACCCACTTCTCGAAGACAAAATTCACATTTACTGAATTTAGCATATAACTGCTTCTCTCGCAGAATTTGCAACACAATTCTCAAATGTCCTACATGTTCTTCTTCATCCCGAGAATAAACCAAAATATCATCAATGAATACTACTACAAATCTGTCTAAGTACGGTCTGAATATCCGGTTCATCAAATCCATGAATACTGCAGGTGCATTAGTTAGCCCAAACGGCATAATTAGAAACTCATAATGCCCGTACCTGGTTCTAAAGGCTATTTTTGGCACATCTGACTCCTTTACCCGTAACTGATAATAACCTGATCGAAGATCAATTTTTGAAAACACAGTAGCACCTTTCAGCTGATCAAATAAATCGTCAATCCGGGGTAACGGGTACTTATTCTTTATGGTTACTTTATTAAGCTGCCGGTAGTTGATACACAATCTCAAAGACCCATCTTTCTTTTTCACAAATAGAACCGGAGCACCCCAAGGTGAATGACTTGGTCGGACAAAACCCCTATCAACAAGCTCTTGCAACTGTGTCTTTAACTCTTTTAATTTTGTAGGAGCCATCCGGTACTGGGCTATGAAGATCGGAGTAGTTCCCGGAATCAAATCTATAGAAAATTCCACTTCTCTTTCTGGTGGCAATCCTGGTAATTCTTCTGGAAACACATCGGAAAATTCACATACCACTGGAACTGTCTGTATTTTTGACTCAGATACCTTGGTGTCAAGTACATAAGCCAAGTAAGCATCATACCCTTTTTTGACATACCTCTGTGTTGCCATTACTGAAATCACATCAGATAACCCCTCTGTCTGATCAGATTTAACCCGGAGCAACTCACCATTCTGACATTTTAGCACAATATATTTTTGTCTACAATTTACTACCGCATCATGCTGGGTTAACCAATCTATGCCCAATATCACGTCAAATTCATCAAATGGCAGTAACATCAAATCAGCCGGGAAACAATAACCTCTTACCATCAGTGGACAATTTTTACAAATTTTATCCACCAACACAGACTGGCCTAGGGGGTTCGAGACTTTAACCACAAATTCAGTAGGTTCAACAGATAAATTTTTAATAATTGCAAGTTTAACACATATATATGAATACGTAGAACCAGGATCAATAAATGCAGTAATATCAGTATCAAGTAAAGAAAATGTACCAGTAATAACATCGGGTGCTGAGGCATATTCTCTGGCACGGACGGCATATGTCCTAGCAGGTGCTCGTGCTTCAGACCTGCCTGCAATATCTTTCGTAGCTCCTCGGTTACCACTGACATTACCGGATGGTCAAGGTGGTCTACCTCTCGAAACTGGATTATTCAGCTTCGATATCTGTTCAGCTTCTTTTTCACCCCTTTCTGGACAATCTCTGAGGAAATGGTCAAAAGAACCACATCCGTAACAAGCCCCACTCTTAAATCGGCATTCACCAAAATAGATTTTATTACAGTACTGACATCTCGGCTTAGGGGTACCAACACTGCCAACACTGGTAACTGATGGAGTGGAAGGTCTTAGATTAGTGTGTTGAGAACCTCGCTCTCTACCCGAATACCCAGTGACTGAGGTAGAACGATCCTGGTACTTCTTCAATTTCTTTAGAGCAGAAAACTGGGATTTTCCCATTAGTCTTTTACTAAAAATTCGAGCTTCTCTCTCAGCCTATTTTTTTTCTTTGCTCAATTCTTCTGCTTTATAAGCTCTCTCTGCCAATGTAGCAAACTCTCGAATTTCAAGAATTCCGATCAGTAGCTTAATATCTTCATTCAACCATTCTTCGAATAGTTTGCACATTTCAACTTTTGACTGTACCCATTCTCGAGCATATTTACTAAATCGAACAAATTCTCTTTCATACTCAGATACAGATCTGTTACCCTGTTTCAGCTCAATAAATTCTTTTCTCTTCTGATTGAGAAACCTCTGGCTGATATATTTCTTTCTGAACTCGGTCTAAAAGAATTCCCATGTAATTTCTTCTTTCAGAGCAACTGAAGCTTTAGTATTCCACCAATGGTAAGTTGTGTCTTTTAGCAGTGAGACGGCACATTTCAGACATTCTTCTGGTATACAAGATAATTCCTCCAGAACCCGAGTAGTGTTTTCTAACCAGAATTCAGCCCGTTCGGAATCATCATCAACTGCTGCTCGAAATTCTTCGGCCCCATATTTTCGAATTTTATCTACTGGAGCTTTCCCTTTTCTGACAGATTCAGTACCTGTACCTTGTGGGATCTCAGGAACCGATGGAGGAGCAGGAGGGGGAGCTTGAACTTGCTTGTAACACCTCGAACCGGAGACCGTCGCCGGAGTTGAACACGAGGTGTTAACAGACTTCAAACCACTTATTAAAAATTTTCCAGACAAGCTGCCAATCTGCGTACTAGTCACTTTAAAAATCATATCTTGAGTTCTGAAACTCGAAATCCAGTTCCGTAAATTTTCCCCAGAACTAGACTCATATATCTATATGGTAGAATTTTTGTAGAATTTTTGGTTGGGCCAATTGGTACAGTTTATTAGTTAAACTCGTCCCTGTTTCTGGGTTCGACTACTCTGACCTTTGTGCATTACGACTTAGATATCTCCCTTTACAGAGCTTCAATACTTATGCCGTTTGTTTCTAATGAGACTAGACTCAAAAGGGAATCTATACATATAAGGCATGACTTCTAATTATCTCCAATTAATTTATGGTGAATTTCTAAAGTCGGAACAGGGGATCCATAAATCGCTCTGGCCCTGTTTCACAAGAGTTTAATTATCTCCTAACATACAGCTCATATGGTCATTTCGTTTCTTCCATATGAAAATAGACTCATCAAGCTTCGATTACATAATTTATTCATTATTTAATTCCATTCCTACTATTTTTAGTTATTTTTCAATCTCACATCACTGCTGCTGCCAGCATCTGTTACTAAAGCAACTATGCCTATTTCGTGATTTCTCCTTGATCTAACTAATAATTCATCATACATATCACAAATTATGATCATGACTAGCCATGCCAAAGGCTAATCATTGTCAAACATCTCCCTACTACACTATTGCCATATCATGAATTTTAGCACCAAAAATAATCAACCATGACATATGGCATAAAAATCGAATAGGCCTCAACTATTATTCAACCAAAACCGAATTGGCCCAATATCAGTCATGACCACATTATAAAACCCATTTACTAAGATTTATAACTAAATATCATAGGACCCAAAGTCCAAATTAACATTTATGCCATTTTCGCATGGCTGGAAGTTTACATACCAAAGTTCAAACACAACATAATAGCCTATACATGCCGAAATGTTCTCCTAGACCGACTAAGAAGAAAGTACCAAAACTTGCTAGCTGGTGTGATGACTTCGATGACGGTCCCAAGCACGCAAAAAGACGAGTCCAAGAAACCTAAAGTAGGTGACAAGCAAACACTGAGTGAGTATATAACTCAGTAAGTCATAAGCATTACATAATCATCCATTAATAAATTATCACATGAGAAAACAAGTGAAAAAGGGTTAATTCTCTCCACCCATACCAACTATGCCATGGTTCCTTAGACCTTTCGGCTCAATATCATACAAAGTACTACATCAATTTTTCATATGCTACTCAACATGGTATTTGAGGCATTTTCCATGGATGCTTTCATTCTCGTTACATTCATGCAACTAAATAACATTCCCTCTATTCCACGATGAATCTCATGTACGTCAGTTCAAGTATAATTATCACATAGGTTCAAAACTTATCAAGCAAGAATTCCAAATATAAACATAACGTCTATTAGCCACGAACTCAAGACACTTACTCGTCCGCTGTCCGTGACCAACTCAATAAGGTCGCACACTTAGTGTCAATAGTGCTTCAAAAACATATAGTAAGTCCGCACACTTAGTGTTATATAATCAAACTCGCACACTTAGTGCTTACATAATCAAACTCGCACACTTAGTGCTATATAATCAAACTTGCACACTTAGTGCTATGCAATTTAAACCCGCACACTTAGTGCCAATCTCATGATCATAATTGTTTATACCCGCATACTTAGTGCCGAAATCAACATCTCAATACACCTCACCTCTTTTCTTTTTCATTCAATACTTTCATCACCCCATGCATACGTGTATATATATATTTATCATTTCATTCGACATAATTACATAGACATTATGACTATTTAAATCAATACCAAATATATGCTTAATGACTTACTTTGTGTTGGGTAAAATAACTCCAAGTCGACTACTCGATGATCTTCGATTTCCCCTTGTTGGACGCCTCTCCTTTAGGATCTTGAGCTTAAACAAATAAATTAACTCATTCAACCGCTTTGCTACATATATTGGTATTCACATTTTAATGATTTTATGACATACGGAATGGCATGGTAAAATTTTTATCTTGCTACCTTGTGTTCTTAGCTATTCGGCTAATAACCTTATGCAATTACCATACTTTCAATAATCTAATCACACATGCATATGCATACTTGGACATTCGGCAATCACCTTGCTAATTTTATACTCAACATCACATAAGCTCCCAAGTGATGGCCGAATATGTATATCTATACTATCACCTATAATTCCTCAAATCACAACATTTCATCTCATGAACACTTGACCCATTTCTCACAAAAAATGAAACAACAACTAAAATGAACATCCCATTTTTATCCCATATAGCCGATTGCTTCATTTGTTACCCAACTAACAATTCAACAATTTCAACCTCATTACAACCTCTACCTATTCAATATAACATGAACACAATCCTCCACCCCTAAAGTAGATTCGGCAATCACTTAACTCATTTTAACCTCAACTTTCAAGTTAAAAGAAATTAACCACTCACCATCTCCTACATTACTATCCATTTTAATGACATTAACACATCTACTAAGAGTTTCAAACTTCTTGGCCGAATTTCAACCCCAAAATCCTAAGTCTAATCTATAGGATGAGTAGAATTGGAACTAACCATCTCAAACATGCATAGATTTTCAAGAATCATTCAATACATACCTCATTCTAGCCATCTTCCAAGCCAAAATCAAATAACCAAGTCTCCCTTCCTTCTCCTCACTCATGGCAATTGCCAAGAAAAAAAAGATGAACACTCCCTCTTCCCTCCTTATTTTGTTCACCTTTTCCCTTTTTAATTCCTTTTTATTTTAATTGTTAACTAAACAAAACATATTAAATTAGAATAAGTGGAGCTCCATCACCCCTTGGCCGGCCACTCTACTTCTTTTGGGTAAATTGACATGCAAAACCACCCTTTTTGGTACATGCACTAATAGACCATTTTAAATTAGCCTATCATATTTCACCATGTCTCATATTGATCCCTATTCAATAATTTCTCATGCAATTGGCAAAATTAGGGAATGAAACCTCCACATATGCATGTACACATATAATAAGCATAGAATATAGCAATTAATTATTTTTATGACTCGATTTTGTGGTCCTGAAACCACTTTCCGACTGGGGTCACACTAGGGCTGTCACATTGCTGCACTACAGGGTTAGTTCTTAAGTATTGATTAAACCATTCATTCATCATTTGAAAGAAGGCTGTTTTTGCCTCCTCCCCTCGACCCTCTGTCTCGGGCCTTCTACTGCTAGTTTCTTCTCTTTGTACTGAAGCCGGAGCATGACTTCCAGCTTTCTCAGATTGAGCTCGGTCGGATGACATTATTATAAGCAAAACACATTTTAAATGGTCAAGAGATATCACACTATCAATAATAATTTAAATGGCATGTATAGCTAATCCCATATTTGCTACATCGATCCAAGAACCGGCTAAACCGTAGCTCTGATACCAATAAATGTAATACCCTTACCCGTATTCATTGCTGGAATAGGGTACGAGGCATTACCGGAGTTTACGAATTAAAATTTTTTTTAATATTCAATATAGCCCCTTTATAAATATCTAACCTTCCCTGCAATATTAAATCGAGACCAATCCACATCAACCAAATCAATTCAACATATTTTCAAGATAAATTCATGCATATTTATAAGATAACGTCATCACATATCTAAAACCAGGTTTGTTAACCATACTAATGGCTAACTTTACATTCATTTCACGTTAACATTTACTTTGTTAGCTTATACATGCCATTGATTTCCAAAATAAAGTATCTTTATATACCGAAATCCTGAGGTTGATAGTGTGATGTGTCTCCGACCAAATCTGACCTCCGAGCTTTTAACACTACAAAACAGGGAAAAAGGAAACGGGGTAAGCACTTTGTGCTTAGTAAGCTCATGTAACAAGAATTATACTTACCTAATATTTTCAATACAATGCAATAAATATTCATATATCCATTCAATGCATTATTACCCTAACATGCACAAACTCAACATTCAAGTTAGTACAATAATTTCCATGTATCAATAATATAAATACCATGATTGATTAGCTCGTCAATACCATGATTTCCATTTCCTTGTTATTTTTCCATATTTATCCCGTTGAATTTATCGGAATTTCGATGGATTTTCAGAGGTACACATTTATTGTGCAATTCCGGGTCCGTAATTCATATTCATGTGCGCACATTTCCATTTCAGAGAGCACACTCCCGCGAACCTCAACCTTGCAGTGGGATTACCAGTTCAGGCTAAATCCCCTGCAATATAAACTCATAGAGTATTGTCGGGATTACCAGTCCAGGCTAAATCCCCTACAACGACAATTACTCTAATGAGCTTGGATCTGAATTACCAGTCCAGGCTAAATTCAGACCCTAATTCGGATTACCCGTCCGGACTAAATCCATTTTACACATATTCTTCGGGAGGGCTATATCAGGATAGGATCACCCATCCGGGCTAGATCCTTTTTACCGTCAATTCCTTTTCAGAGATCCATCGAATTTTCCTTTCCTTCAAACGGGATTTCTTCCCATTTTATCAAATATATCAATGTTTCATAAATTTCCATATAATGAACATTCAAATCATATTCATATCAAAAACATGCATTTCAAGCATTTAAGAATATAATTCAAGTTACACGAACTTACCTTGATACTTGTTTGTAAACAATAAAAATCTACTAATCCCGAACTTTTTCCTTTCCTCGATCTAGCTTCGTATTTGAATCTTCCGGATCTAAATAAATAAATTTAATTATCAATTTAATACATTTCATGTTCATATGCAACATTCTCTATAATTCAACTATTATTTATAGTTCATTCAAAGCTATCTACTTGAGTCATAGTCACTAAATTTTTTTTATCTTGAGCTACAGAACTCCAAATTAGGATTTGATAATTTTCCCTGAAACTAGACTCACATATCTTCTTACCATAAAATTTTCAGAATTTTTGGTTTAGCCAATAAGTACAGTTTATTCTTTAAAGTCACCCTTGTTCTGCTGTTGACAGTTCTGACCCTTCTTCACTAAAAATTAATTATCTCTTCATACAGAATTCAAATGATATTCTTGTTTCTTTTTCTTACAAATAGACTCATTAAGGATTCTATAAATATAAATTTAAGCCCATAATTGCTTTTCTTCAATTTTTTTATGATTTTTCAAAGTCAAAATAGGGGAACCTGAATTCATTCTGACATTGTCTAACAAAATTCATTATATCTCAAAAGCAAATCTATTGCTTACAGTATTTCTTCTATGAGAAACTAGACTTAATAAGCTTTAATTCCATATTTTTATCATCTTCTAATTCGATTTCTACAATTTATGGTGATTTTTCAAAATTAGTCTACTGCTGCTGTCCAAACTGTTTTTGTGCAAGCTGTTTATTACCATTTTCCCCCTAAGCTTTTAATAAATGATAATTCGTCCCTACTCAATTAGCCTCTCAATTGAGCTGATTTTTCTCAATTAACATTTTATTCTATCACCTTAAACTATTTTACAACCTTTAGGAATCAGAATTTTAGCAATAGACTTTAATTCCAAGCATTTTCACAATTAGGTCCTAAAAATCAATTTCTATTGAAATTACCTAATAAAATCATCTCATAAAAAAATTAAAGCTTTAATTTCATTCTATTTCATCATAAAATTACAGAACTCAACCATGGTGACTTTCAATTTCATCCATGAAATAAAAAATTAATGAATTTAATAGTAGGACCTAGTTGTAAAAGTCTTAGAAACACAAAAATTACAAGAAAAAGGCAAGGATTAACTCACTTGGTGCAAAAATTATGAAATACCAGCTTATAGAACCCTCCTATGGCGTTTTTAGCTACTGGAATTGAAGAGAAATAAAGAGAAATCTAGATATTTCCTATTTAGTCCTAGCTTTATTTAGTTAATTTTGCAATATTCCAATTTTACCCTTAATTTATAAATTTTTCTTCTGATTTCATACCCTTGCCGTCCAGCCCAAATAACTTTTGGATCTAATTCCTTTTAAATCCTTTCTCATTAGACTCTTAAGCTATTTAATCATTCTAGCAACTTTTACACCTATTACAATTTAGTCCTTTTCATTTAATTGACGACCCAAACATTAAAATTTCCCAACGAAATTTTAATACCACATTACCAACATTTCATAAATATTTATAAAATTATTTTCGACTCAGTTTTACGAGATAGAGGTCTCGATACCTTGTTTTTACCCAATTTCTTCAATAATTTCTTTTTCTAATTAACCACTAAATCAGTAAAATTTTTCTATCAATTTTTTCATACGATTTTCCTATCATATCAATTTTCATGCAAAAATATTGAAATAAATTTCTCTTTAAATCGGATTTGTGGTTACGAAACCACTGTTTCGATAACTTTAAATTTAGGTCATTACAGTTTATGTTGCGAACCAGTCGAACCATCTACTAGCAAGGATAAAGGCAAAGCTAAAATCATTTATATTCTCGATTGTATCAGTGAGTGGTTAAGAATTGCCATAAGTGTGCTAACTATCATATTTCTCAGTATGAATGCTCTGAGTTTGTAAACTTGTGTGTGAACCGTTATGTTTTCCATTAAATTTTATTTTAAACCAAGTTCCATGAGTAAGTTTTTAAAGTTCTGATACTCTATTTTCAAGATATGTTTTCAAGTTATGTTTTAAATATGTTTAAAAATGTGTTTTACGCGTGCTCCTATGCAAGCCTATGTTTTCAAGTATGTTTTAAAAGAGTAGTTTTATAAGTTATTTTTGCTAGCTCTATATGATAAGTTTCTATGCAAGCTCCTTTGCGAGCCCTTATGTTGGTTATATTGGTATACCAAAGGATTGTAAGTACTTACCTAAAAGTCCTATGTTTTGGGTGTAACATCTCGAAATAGGGCCTAAATGGAACAGTGATTGAGAAACCACAAATCCGAGGTAGAAAAATTTATTTTATTATTATTTTGATGTTCATGATAATATTGCATGATTGTGTGAAAATTTCGTGATGAAATTCTATGCATAAAGTGCTTAAGTTGAGATTAGGGACTGAATCGAATAATTTGCAAAACTTGCATTCTAGAAGTTTTTAGTATGAAATTGCTTTGGAATATTAATTAGGAGGGTTTAAATAAATTTTTACCAATTTTTAAGTTCAAGGACAAAATAGGACATGGATGGAATTTTTGAAAGTTTAATAAGGAAGGGCATTTTGGTCATTTGGATATTAAATGAAATAAAAAGGGAAAATAACACAAAATTCATCATCTTCTTCATTAGCACGAAATTTCAAGGGTTCTCCATAGCTAGGGTTTGTTTCAAGCTTTCAAGCTCCATAGTAAGTGATTCCAAGCCCCGTTTTTAATGTTCTTTACGTTTTCGGAGTCCCGGTAGCTTGATAAAGCTTATGCTAGCAATAATTTAAGTTAGGGTTCATATTTGGAAAAATACCCATAGGTGAAAAGTGTTTATTTTGATGCTTTATGATAGAATATGAGGTTTTAAATTATGTTAGACAACTTGTGCTACTCGGTTTTAAGTGAAAACGAGTAAAAGGGCTTAATCGATAAAAATACCTAATAGTCATAAGTACATATTAGAGTGTGAATTTGATATTGTCATAGAAGGGAAAAATGACCAGCATATCATAAAACATAATAAAATAGGATGAAGTTTAAATTACGAGCCTTGGGGCAAAAGTGCAAATATGTGAAAGTTTAGGGGCAAATATGTAATTTTTCCAAAGTTTGGGTCAAGGACTGTTTTGATAAATGTGAATATTAAATAAGTTAAATTTGCTATTATAGATCAAGAAGAGTGGAATTCGGGAGTAGATCAGGGAAAAGAAAAAGTAAAGGACTAAATGTAAAGTTTAGTCACATTTTGTATCGAGGTAAGTTTACAGTAAATAAATGCAATATTCTTTTATTTTACATTATTATTGTCAATTTTTAGCATTTATATACTATTTTCTTTGAATAATTAAAGTCGAATTAAAGGCGAAGTGACAGAGAAAAAGCATTAGGAAGCCCCGTTTGAACCTTAGGAATGTTAGGATATTGGGGTTGACAGGATAGGACAGGACAGAAATGAGTCATGTAAGTCCATATCAGTTATATGGCTTTGGAGACAGGAATGAGCCATGTAAGCCCATATTATATATATATATGGCATTGGAGACAGGAATAATTCATGTAAGTCCATGTCGAAGACATGGCATTGGCAGGATATTGATAGATAGGAAGGGCCCTAGTATCCTTAGTATTCCGAGTGGTTCAACGGGTCATTGTACACGTTAAATTACAGTGAATTATCAGAAAAAGGGAAGGTAGATTATATTTATGAATAGTGAAAGGTCAGGTAAGAAAGAAGGTAAGTGAGTAAAGAAGAAGGTAGAAAATGAGAAGTAAAGAAAGTTTATGAGGCTAGGTGACATTATGTATAATTATTCATTATGTTGAATGTTGTAATTTATTTTCTTGTAAGCTTACTAAGCCTAGTGCTTACTCTCTTTATTTTCTTTTTCTTATAGTTTTTATCAAGCCACTCAGGGATCGAAGGAAACGTCGGAGACCCGATCACACTATCGAAGAAATCACATTGGTATAGTTAGACGTTTCGTTTTGTGTATGGCATGTATAGGAACTTGGTTTCTTTTGATATGATATGATCAATGAATGATGTGTAAATACTTGCTAGTGATTATCTAATAGAGTGGTTGATGATATACATGTTTAATAGTATGTATGATTAAGTAGTAACTATCACATGAAAACTAAGAAAAATGTGAAAGTAACTTAAAAACAGATTCAAGTATCAGAAATAACGGGATTTTGAAAAATCACAAGAAATTGTAAAGACATGGGTTGATGGTGAATAATATATGAAATTAAAGCTCGTTGTGTCTATTTTCGTATGGAATAAGCAAAACAGGTAAAGGTTTTGTATTTTGTAGGGTATCTGAGTTTTGGTGAAATAGGGCCAGAGCAATTTCTGGATCCCCTGTTCCAACTTTAGAAATTCACCATAAATTTTAAAAAAATAATTAGGTGGTGTAATTTATATGGTTAGAATCCTTATTTAATCTAGTTTTAATAGAAATAAACGGTATAGTCATATTATTTTTGTATAGAGAGAAAAGTGGTTTGTAGTAAGTAGAGGCCAGTGCAGTCGAATTCTAAAACAGGGGTAACTTTAACTAATAAACTGTACTAATTGGCTAAGTCAAAAATTCTAGAAAAAAATTAGTAGATAGATATATGAGTCTGGTTTCAGGAAAAAATTTACGGATCTTAATTTCAAGTTTTGAAACTCGAGAAATGAATTTTTAAGTAACCATGACGCAGAAAAACAATTTATTCTGAAAATTAAAATAAGTGGTTTAGAGTTGTTTAAAAGGTAAGATAAGTTTAGTAACACCTCAAGCTTGAATCCGGTGACGGTTTCGGGCGTGGGGGTGTTACATTGGGCGTTGAGGCCTTGGGACATGTGGAGAGATAAGGAAATGTCGAGTTAAGTTCCATTGAATAGGACATGTTGGTGTACAGGAGAGTGTTTAGCTTATGCTACAGTTATGGGACATGTTAAGGACTCTTTGAGTCATTCTGAGGCATTATAAGGAGGTCCGCATATCCAACAAGACAAGACAAGATAAGATAAGTATGTTAAGATAAGTGTGAGAACCTATTTTATGTTCCTCATCCATTTTGATAAAACAAGTATGTGAGCACGTTACATGCTATATAATATATGTTTTCAAATATGAACAAGCTAAGTTTTTAAGTATGATTTTCAGTATGTACATGTAAAACTGTTTTCAAACTTATGAGATTTTAAGACAAGCAGGTTCTGTGAACTGGGTCTCGCACCTTCATTTGGAACCCAGCATGTGACACAATTTTTTAGACTAAGTCTTCTTTCTATTTTCAACTCCGTATTTTAAGCATACTCTGAAGATTCCTTCACTGAGTTTGCAATGAACTCATCTACTCCTTTCTTACCTCGCAGGAAAGTAGGTCACAGATGGCAGTGGCAAGGTAGATAACCTGGTGAGGCTCATCCTTGAACAAATATTGACGAACCTAGGAAAATAGGCAATCAGATTTTATTTATGTGGGTTTAGACTTATGATAGTTTTGTTATTGAAACAATTTCTTTGAAATTTGAAGTTTGTTTTCATTTAGTGAACCTTGAAGTGAAACATTTATTATCAAATTCTTCTCAGTGTGAATAAAGTTTGAAGTTTCTTTATTTCTCTTTGTATGTGTACCATGTTATATTTTACCAAGGTATTTATTAGTATCACATGTGAGCCAGTTTTGCTTCGAAGTATTATTTTATGCGACCCTTGTATGTTTGCGACCCTAATATACATGCGAAACCTTATACAAGTACATGAACCCTTGTGTGAATGACTTCTCTATTTGTGAAGCCTGTATTGCATACGAATCCTTAAGTTTTATTGCTTAGGTGGCATGCGAACCCTACATCTATTTTGTTTGGTAATTTCGCATGTATACATTCTATGTATGACATTATCCCACTGATGTGTTATAACTTAGCACTTTTTATGTTGGAAGCACATGGGGTGTTAAAGTTTAGGTTGACAATTAATGAAGAGTCATAGGTTGACAATTAATGAAGAGTCACTTTTGTGGCTAATGTAGCCCACCAAATTCTGGTCGAACCTACTCGGTCGGGTTTGGAGTGTTACATCAAGTACCCAATTGAGTGCCAAAAAAAAACCAAAGGCTTAACTTTTTTTTTTAAAGTTTGAGGGCCTTTTTTATGCACTTTGAAAGTTCAAGTACCCAATTGAGTGCAAAAATCAAGCAGGGGCTTAATTACTTTTTATGAAAAATTTTGAAGGCTTTTTCCACCCTTTAACCTAAAAACAAAAAGAAGACAAATGTGAGGCCTAACAATAGAGGATTGATTTCAACATTGTGTAAAAATGTGATGAATTCTTAGTTAAAAAACTAATGTAACATCCCTACCCGACCCGTTCGCCGAGTTCAGGTAAAGAGCGTCATAACTGAAATGGATGGATGTAAATACTTAGATCTCACTATTTAAAATCAGAGCGCATTACCTATTTATTTAAAGAACACTTTTTTTCAACAAAGACACTAATTTTAATCCAAAAGTTCACTATCTTAACTTCAGACTTTAAAGGATTTACATAATTACAACGTAATGGACCCCAAGGCAAAGCCTCTCATAGTACCCCCTCCTTATGGGCATGACACCGAACCAACATCAAATACATGAATTCCTTAAGTTCCTTAGCACCAAATCCTGCAACCATAGGTGAAATCCTTGTAAGTTTGAATAGACTTAGTGAGTTTCTTCATTATACAAAAATAGACCCCATCTTACAAGGGTTTAAATAGAAACTAAATGCAAATAAACTCCCCATTTTTTGGCAAATTCCTTCAACCCAGTAGCTAACTATTGCGTCTCATATTTCCATTATCCTTTTAACCATTTTTCCTTGTTTGTAAACTTCCCTATGATTTTCGTCTTTATTGACCACTCGTGTTTACTGTCTCGGCAGACTACCTCGTCTTTATTATCTCAGAGAACAACCCTATGTTTACTATCCCGGTGGACTATCTCATTTTTGTTCTCTTGGCAGACTCCATTGGTTGCCATAGTCGAGCTATGGTCTACACCTTAAACCTTTGGGAGGTGTTACCTTAAGGGACCTTACCGTCATCATGATGTTGTCCCATAGAGCTTGCTAATCACCAACACAATGTTGTTTTACACATAACTATTTCTGTAACACCCTCTACCTGACTCGATCGCCAGATCCGGGTATCAAATGTTACACCAAATCGAATGACTTAAATGATACTTCTATTTCAGATTTAATTACATACTTTAACAACTTCAAATTTTGAGTCTATATAATACAAAACTCAAACAAATTTCGTGGGTAATCCTTACAACCCTAATTTCAACATTTATTTACAATATGTGGACTTGCACTTGAATACAGACATAATCGTCTTAAACATAGAGGCAAGGCCTCCATGGGTACCCCTCTATATACATGAACAACTACAGTGTGCCACTTATTCTGACAGAAATTGGGTTAGTCCCTATTGATGCTTATATCTTTACTTAATCCCGCATTCAAGTAACAATTTCATAAGTTCAAAAGAAATTAGTGAGATCTGCACATAGCTTGTATATATATCTATATAGTTCTTGAGAAAATAAAGTATTTGGCTTAAAATTAATATCCCTGGATTTCATAGGAGAATTTGTCGACTTAGTTGGCAAGATTAGTGTCTTCATTACCCTAGGCCATTCATTGGTGGTCAGGATCTTTGATACCCATATTTGTTACTTCGAACTAGTGATATTCAACATTTTTTAATAACTGTTGGAATGCGGGTCTTCGTAAGAACACAATTTCTACTTAACATTCTCTTCTCCTTTGGACACTAATGCTTACAGTGTAACCTCTACAGTACTCGCTCTTTCAGTCCCTTCCTTAAAGGGGTTTCAATGGACCTTTTGCTTTAGCCTAAGGTAAATCATCAAGATCATTATAACTTTTCGTGATCCCGAAGACTTCTGTCCTTCACTAGCCTTGGTGGTTGACACTTTCTTCTCCAAAGACTCCGGAAGGTTTTCCCAAACTCATGTCTACTTGGTGGTTGACCTATTGATTAGCCCAATTCTGCATATCCTCAAACTGTGTGGGATCCGCACCTCCCTTGGTAGTCTCAGACTAAACATAACCTGTATACCTCCCTATTTAAAGAGTCAATTCCTCTTTTTACCCTTGTTAGTTTGAGACATTTTCTAAATCTCTCTCATTATCGCCTTTGGCTAATTCTCTACTGGTATATTGATCTATAGACTTTTTCGATGTAATCCCATGTTTATTCTCCCGACGAACTATATTGGTTGCCATAGCTTAGATATGGTCTTACACCTTTAACCTATTGGAGATGTCACCTCAAAAGACTTTACCGCCGTCACGGTGTCGTCCTTTAGAGCCTGCTGACCACTATCATAGTGTTGCTCTATGGAACCTTATAAATGTCAACATTGAATCATCTCGTATCTACCTTGATGCTCGAACACCAAAGTGTCTCCCCACAAGGCCCGGAGCTTCGCACATCATAGTTTGCTTCCAACAATCTTGGGTGGCGAAATCTTAATAGAATTCCAATTTTCCCTATTCCTCCGCTTATTCCTCCATTCCCCCATTCCTAACCTTGATGCTCGAACACCACAATGTCTCCTAAAGCCCGGAGCTTCACATATTACGATTTTCTCCCAGCAAATTTCGGATGGAGATATCTAACAAAATCACCATTTTCCCATCCTATCTTCATCTAATCTCATCAATCATTTTCCCTACACTAAGCATATCAAACAATTTATCATTATATGTTTGACACGCTAGTTACTAATTATCAACCTTCTATTATTAAATAATCAACAAATAGAGGACAAACTCACACAGAAATTTGCATATGCACAACCTACTCTTTCTTCAAGACATAAACAAGTGGTGTTAGTCAATCACATAACATCATCTATCATCCAGAAGGTAAGGTATAGAAACTCGTCTTGCTTCCTCATTCTTAACAGCTTAGTTTTGTTCAAAAACAAGAGCGTCCTTTGTCCAGTTCTCACAATTTTTCTGTTACTAGACTTCAATTCACACAATTGTTGTGGTATGAAAAACTACCTTTAGCTAAATCTTCCCATTCTTCAAAGAAACTAAAGAATATAATGCTATGTAAAGGAAAATGTGTAAGCAGAATTGAGAAATTGTGCCTCCACACTCACACATACCTATATATATACTCCTTTGGCACGATCTTCACAAATTGCCACATCCGTTCATCCTTAATCATTCTGTCTCCTACTAGGGAACCATCCAGCTCCATTCTAACCGAACCAAAATTGAGATCCAACTATTCCTAATTTAGCCTCTGAATTTTTTGAAATTTCTAGTGGAGTTCCAAAATTTTCTAATCATTCCATTTTAACCCTAAATTTCTTGAATTTTGGGTTAGTAGTAATAACCAAGTGTTAGAACTCCCATTCCCTTATAGAAAATTTTATTTTTGAAATTTCCTCCCCTACCAAAGTTTTGAGATGGGATCCAACTTGACTTCCTTTTCCTTTAAATAATTTCTTGTAGATCTAAATGCAAACACCTCTGTTATTCCTTGTGGTTTTAACGTTAACCTATCGTGAATTCTCCGAACATTTCTAGAGCCATTCAGAGCTATTTCTACTCAAATGGGGAGGGTTATCCTTTCTCTATATATGTAACGCCCCCACGTCCGAGACCGTCGTCGGAGTCGAGTATGAGGTGTTACTAAGCTTAATTTAACATATTTAGAACTTTGGATTATTTATTTCTACATTCGCAGCTTTTAAGCTACTTGCATCACAGTCACAAGAAAAATCATATCTCGAGTTACGAAACTCGAAATCAAGATCCGTAAATTTTTCCTGAATATAGACTCATATAACTATCTACTAATTTTTTTCTAGAATTTTTTGTTGGGCCATTTAGTACAGTTTATTAGTTAAAGTTACCTGTTTTAGGACTTGACTGGTCTGCCTCTGTTTACTACGGACCACATTTCTCTCTGTAAAAAATTCATATGAATATGAGGTTTATTTCTCCTGAAACTATACTCAATAAGTATTCTGAGAATATAAACTACACTACCTAATTATATCTTTACAATTTATGGTGAATTTCTAAAGTTGGAACAGGGGATTTAGAAACTGCTATGACCCTGTTTCACTAAAATTCTAATATCTTATAACATATAATTCCTTTTCTTGTTTCATTTATTTCATGTGAAACTAGACATAATAAGCTTCAATTTGATATGTATTCCATCACCAAATTCAATTTCTATGATTTTTAGTAAATTTTAAAACTCGCGTCAGTGTTGTTGCAGTATCCTGTTTATGGCAAATTTCATCCCTTTTGATGAGTTTTTATACACTAAGTATCTTATTAATTTTCCTTATCATCAAACATAATCTAAACTAACCATTTTCATAATTTATAGTTATCAAACATTTCCTCAACCATTCCATTACCATACCATAAGATCATTTACGCAAAATAGATATATTGCTATACATGCCATACTTAAATTTACAAGCCTTTACCAAAAGTCTTCCGGATAGTGTGACTGAGCCTTCGACTTATCCCGACTCCTGAGCTGGCTTGGCCAAAACTACAATGAGTAAGAAGGAGGGAGTAAGCATAAATGCTTAGTAAGTTCATATGCAAATAATAAGTAACATAACAAACAGTCATACCAATCAACATTAGCATGCATCACTAAAACACATGTCACATTTCTAATCATTTTTCATCATCTTATTACCTTATCGTGGTTGTATCAATACTCAACCCGAGGGTTAAATACATACCTGTTCAAAATATCCATTTCACATCACTTACCAATACGTCTCTTTACATCTCAAATATTCCTCCATTTGAGTAGAGCTTTACCCGTTGAACACATCGGAATATAATTCGGATACATGGATAACTTGCACATAAGTGCCATATATGCAATCAAGCAATCATGTAACCCGCCCATAAGCGAACTCGGACTCAACTCAACGAGCTCGGGCGTTCGCATCCATAATTGAACTCGGACTCAACTCAACAAGCTCGGATGCCTAGTTACATCTCACGAACTCGGACTCAACTCAACGAGTTCGGATGCTCAACCATCCTAGTGACATGTCACTTGTATCCTAATCTATTCCTAAGGTTCAAACGGGCTTTTTCCTCGAACACTTATCCTTGCCGTCTTCCGTAGAATGCCGAAATCAATACTCGATAACAATTATATTTAACAAGTAGTTCACATAATTTACATATTATTTGAAATTAACCACAAAGCATACATTTCATAATAAAATTCAGCATAACATATAATTAACATCAATAACTTAAAAATAACCATTATGATACATTATTTACACATGAACTTACCTTGGTACCAAAATACAAGGATTTTGCAATCTAGTCCACAATCTTTTCTTTTCCTTGATTGAGGTCGATTCCACGTGATACGAGTCACAAAAGCCCAAATTCTTGAAGGCGAGGCCCAATAAGCAAATTCCCAGCCCAATCAAGAAATCCATCCATACTTAGTTGAAAATCAGGCCAAATTGTCAAAGTGGCCCAAGTTGTAAAGTTTTATTTTTATTTTATTTATTTATTTATTTATTTACTTAGTTTAAATTTTTATGTCAATATTCAGTCCAAGAGTCCCAGATAAAATGACCTTTGACCGAATTTCCATATTAAAATAATTAGGAGTTTTTTTATTTTAGTTTTCTAATTAGATTAGGACTAGTTATAAGGCCTATTTAAAGGCATGGCTGTCCACCTTGTTAAACACTTATCATTATTATTAAAATTTCAGATTTGTTGAGAGCAGAATTTTCTTTGAGTTTTCTCCAAGATTTCTCTCTTGAGTTTTCTTTAGAAGTTGTTTTAACAATCTTTTTGATTGTGGGAGCCATCTTCAACCTTCTTCTTGCCATTGATATTCTTTGGAGGGGAGATTAGAGCCGTTTGAAGGGAGTTGTGAGATCTTTCGGGATTTCAAGGCTTCTTAGGACTTATCTTTTAATTTCTTACTGTCAATTCTTTCTTTATTTCTGCTTGTGCCGAATCTTTATCTAATTTATTTTCTGTTCTTATTGTGTTTTCAGCCTTTTTCTATCTTAAGGAATTAGCCCAAAAATCCCCAATTTCTAGGGTTCTTGCCGATTCATCCATACTCTTTTTTGGGAGAAATTAGATTGCCGAAATTTGGGGAAAACTATCTTGGTGTTCAATTGGGCAGAATCACAATCTCCTTGAGGGTTTCAAGAACCCTAACACTTATTTCTATTCTCAATTTGATTCTTTGCTGATTTGGGGATTTTATTTCAGATCTGAAAATTCAAAAATCTAATCTTTTAATTTTCTGTTTCGTTTCAGATCTAATTGTTTAGGGTTTTCGTAGGAGTTTCTCGTGACTTGGCAACTCGATCTTGGTCCGCGCGCAACCTCGTATCATTTGGTATCAGATTTTGGGCGTTTTGGGTGTTCTTGGTTGATTTCTAAACTGATCTCTATTTTTTAAATTACAAACAGCAGTTTTACCCAGAAAAATTTTCGAAAAAAAATTCATTTGAGTGGGTAAACGTTTTCTGATTGATCTGAAATTTTACATACATATTTTTGGCACTGTTATTGAATATACAAAAATATTTCCTGCAAAAAAATAAGTCGAAAAAGTCAAAAAATTGAAAAAAGACGAAATCCAATAAAAAATTAAAAAAATATTCAGCGGGTTGAATTTGGTGCCCAAATTTTCCAAATCAAAAATTCAATATTTGAAGACATTCCAGATTTAATTTTGTGATTTTTTGAGATCGGGAACACCTCGAACGAAGTTGTCAAGTTACTCCGCAGTTTTTCGGGTTTTCTGTCTGTAGGTTTTCATTTGTTTGCTTTTTATTCTCCCTTTACAATATCTAACACCTTCTTGTTTTTTGTGTTAGTAGGATTTAAACGTGTGCCCAATTCTTCCTCGGTGCAACACGAATCAATTGGTGTCTCGTCAGTTTTTGGCATCCTAGTGCAAATTAGGATTCTTTGGTAGTTTGGTTCACACTCTCTAATTGGTTGATATAAACTCTGATAAAGAACTCACAAGATTGAATTCGACCTCATTGAGAATTTGATTTTTCTTTTTGAGTGATTAATGGTGAGGTTTGCTAGCTTTTATTTTTGAGTGTTGATTGTTTATTTTTTACAGGTTTTGAAGATGTCTAAAGGTGATAATAATGATGCACTTATGAAAGTCCAACAACAGTTAGACAGACATACTGCTGCAATCACACAAATAAATGCTACACTTCAAGCATTGAATACTACTTTGAATGAGGTACAAGTGAATCAAAAACATCAATATCGAGATCCAATTAAGGAAAATAGGGATAACCAGCCCCATAGGTGCAACCCTCAACGTGTCCCTAGAATGGATGATGATTGTCATGATCATGGACAATCATCTTTGGCAAAACCAAAGAGCGAGCAGCAACGAGAACATCTCTTTCATACTCGCTGCCACGTACAAGGTAAGCTTTGTAGAGTTATTATTGATGGTGAAAGTTGCTCGAACATAGCCAGCACGACGATGGTGGAAAAGCTTTGCTTAACCACTACCAAGCATCCACAACCTTATCAACTACAAGGGCTTAGCAACGAAGGCCAATTTAGGGTCACTCAACAAGTGCGCATCGCCTTTTCTATCGGTAAGTATCAAGATGAAGTTGTGTACGACGTAATGCCTATTCAAGCCTGCCATTTGTTGCTAGGAGAACCGTGGCAACTGGATCGAAAAGTCACTCACGATGGTCGTACCAATAGGTATTCTTTCAAGCATCAAGGAAAGAAACTCACCTTAGTGCCGCTCACTCTGGAACAAGTCCATGAGGACCAAATCAAACTGAAAAATTCTGTTAAAACAAGTGAGGAAAAAGAAAAAGAGAATGAAAAAGAGCAAAAAGAGATTGAGAGTGAAAAAGAAATTGAAGAAAGAAGAGAAAATGAATTAGAAAAAGAAACAAAAGAAAAAGACGTGGAAAGGGTAGTGAGGAATGTTTCCACTAACCAAGATATGAATTTTTCTTGTGTTGCTACTTTTCAGGTTCCCGAAAGATCGAAAGATAACTTTCAACTTCAATACCTCTCAAATGAAAGACGCTTTCATATGATCAACTTAAGCAAAGATGAAATCACACTACATGATCCCGAAGGTAAGCGAGGTAAGGAAATTTTAGAAACCGAGTCCAGTGCAGATTTGAAAATTATTGATAAAACTTTTGGTGACTTAGTTCTTAAAAGATCCCCTCATTTTGATCCGATTAATTGTTACTCTTCGATTGTGGTTGATAAAGTCATTACGAAAAGAAGCGTGATTTGTTATTCTCTTGATTTACCTTGTGTAAAATCCTCGAATTTGTCCAAATCTGTTTTGGAGAATAAGGTAACGAAATTTTCCAAATTTGTTTTCAATTTATATTCGTGCCTTAAATAGTTTATGTGGTTGTACATGAAGTTTGAGTTCCATTTGACAAAGGTTAACTCAACAACGGAGATTCGACTACACTATGCCCCCGATGAGCGAAGGTTTGTTTTAAATGAAAAAGGTAAAATCGACCCTTATTCTTCTGCTTATCGAGGTAAGATGCTTGAAACCTTTGAAACACTTTTGTACTCCTCGGATACTGATAAAGATCGTGTTGATGAACACTTAGATCGAAACGTGCTTGACTGTCCTATTTTATTTATTGATGATCTATCTGTTTTGATGGTTGATAAAAAGATTCTTGTTTTTATTAGCATGTGTGAGTGAATCTATAGACCGTCGATTAATGCATGGTATGATTATGCAACTCTGTGGACCATGTGAATCTTTTCAAATACCTACTTGTGACGATTATGTTTACCATTTGATTTATTCCTCGCAATTTATTCATGGTTTGTGGGAACAATGTGAGACGACTGAATGCCTTAAAACATGTCCATCTTTGTTTCAAATATTTGACGAGGCAGTGGTGAGTAAATTAGATTGTTTGCATGGTAATCTGAATCTGTCCATTCACATGCGTTATACCTGTTCTGTTATGCTTATGATTGGACTACAAGCTTGTTTCCGTTGCTATTTACTATCTCATGGCTATTCTTTTCAGTGGACTCAATTGCCATTAGTCCCGTTCGATAGAGGAAAGTCGAGTTCATTTGATTTTTCAGATTCGAGGACGAATCTTTTTGAGGAAGGGGGGAATGATACGAGTCACAAAAGCCCAAATTCTTGAAGGCGAGGCCCAATAAGCAAATTCCCAGCCCAATCAAGAAATCCATCCATACTTAGTTGAAAATCAGGCCAAATTGTCAAAGTGGCCCAAGTTGTAAAGTTTTATTTTTATTTTTATTTATTTATTTATTTATTTACTTAGTTTAAATTTTTATGTCAATATTCAGTCCAAGAGTCCCAGATAAAATGACCTTTGACCGAATTTCCATATTAAAATAATTAGGAGTTTTTTTTATTTTAGTTTTCTAATTAGATTAGGACTAGTTATAAGGCCTATTTAAAGGCATGGCTGTCCACCTTGTTAAACACTTATCATTATTATTAAAATTTCAGATTTGTTGAGAGCAGAATTTTCTTTGAGTTTTCTCCAAGATTTCTCTCTTGAGTTTTCTTTAGAAGTTGTTTTAACAATCTTTTTGATTGTGGGAGCCATCTTCAACCTTCTTCTTGCCATTGATATTCTTTGGAGGGGAGATTAGAGCCGTTTGAAGGGAGTTGTGAGATCTTTCGGGATTTCAAGGCTTCTTAGGACTTATCTTTTAATTTCTTACTGTCAATTCTTTCTTTATTTCTGCTTGTGCCGAATCTTTATCTAATTTATTTTCTGTTCTTATTGTGTTTTCAGCCTTTTTCTATCTTAAAGAATTAGCCCAAAAATCCCCAATTTCTAGGGTTCTTGCCGATTCATCCATACTCTTTTTTGGGAGAAATTAGATTGCCGAAATTTGGGGAAAACTATCTTGGTGTTCAATTGGGCAGAATCACAATCTCCTTGAGGGTTTCAAGAACCCTAACACTTATTTCTATTCTCAATTTGATTCTTTGCTGATTTGGGGATTTAATTTCAGATCTGAAAATTCAAAAATCTAATCTTTTAATTTTAATAGTTTCGTTTCAGATCTAATTGTTTAGGGTTTTCGTAGGAGTTTCTCGTGACTTGGCAACTCGATCTTGGTCCGCGCGCAACCCCGTATCACCACGTCTTTCTTGATTTTGGAGCTTGGAAGCTTGAAACAAACCCTAGCTATGGAGAACCCTTGAAATTTCGGCCTAATGAAGAAGATGGACAAAATTTGGCTTTTAATTTTGTTTTTAATTCATTTTAATAACTAAATGACCAAAATACCCTTACTACTAAACTTTCCAAAAATTCCTTCCACGTCCTAATTTTGTCCATGAACTTAAAATTGGTAAAATTGCTATTTAAGACCTCCTAATTAATATTTCAAAGTAATTTTATACTAAAAACTTTTAGAATGCAAATTTTGCAACTTATTCAATTTAGTCCCTAACTTTAAATTAAACTCGTTATGCCCAAAATTTCTTCACGAAATCTTCACACAATTATGCATTCATATCATAAACCTCAAAATAATTATAAAATAATTATTTCTATCTCGGATTTGTGGTCACGAAACCACTATTCTAATTAGGCCCTAATTCGGGATATTACAACTCTCCCCCTTTAAGGATTTTCGTCCTCGAAAATCTTACCGGTAAACAGATGTGGGTATTGATTTCTCATAGTTTCTTTGGATTCCCATGTAGCTTCTTCTACTCCATGCCTTTGCCACAACACTTTCACAAGTGCAACATTTTTATTCCTTAGTTGTTTGACCTCTCGAGCTAAAATCTTAATCGGTTCTTCTTTGTAGGTCATATCTGGTTGTAGTTCAATTTCTGTCGGTGAAACTACATGTGAAGGATCCGAACGATACCGACGTAACATAGATACGTGGAACACATCATGAATCTTCTCTAATTCAGGTGGTAATGCTAGCCGATATGCTACCGGTCCAACTTTTTCAATTACTTCATACGGCCCAACAAAACGCGGACTTAATTTGCCCTTCCGTCCAAATCTAAGGACTTTCTTCCACAGAGACACCTTTAAAAATACTTTATCACCAACTTGAAATTCAATGTCCTTTCGTTTTAGATCTGCATAAGATTTCTGTCTATCTGAAGCAGGTTTCAAACAATCTCGAATTATTTTCACTTTTTCTTCAGTTTCTTTTATTAGATCAACTCCATAAATCTGATTTTCCTTGAGTTCAGTCCAATACAATGGCGTTCGACACTTACGACCATATAATGCTTCATAAGGTGCCATTTTCAAGGTCGTCTGATAACTATTATTGTAAGCAAATTCCACCAACGGTAAGTATCTTTCCCAACTTCCTTGAAATTCCAATGCACAACATCTAAGCATATCTTCAAGAATCTGAATTATTCTTTCTGATTGTCCATCAGTTTGTGGATGAAAAGCAGTACTGAAATTTAACTTCGTACCTAACGCGTCTTGCAACTTTTGCCAAAACCGCGAGGTAAACCTTGGATCTCTATCTGAAATAATCGATAATGGTATTCCGTGTAATCTAACAATTTCTTTAATATACAGTTCAGCCAACTTGTTAAGAGAATAATTCGTACGTACCAGGATAAAATGAGCCGTTTTAGTTAATCTGTCAACTATTACCCAGATGGCATCTTTCTTTCCCGGAGTCAATGGCAATCCTGAAACAAAATCCATAGTAATCCGATCCCATTTCCATTCAGGAACCATAATAGGCTGAAGTAATCCCGAAGGAACTTGGTGTTCAGCTTGCACCTGTTGACAGATTAAGCATTTGGACACAAACTCTGATATATCTCTTTTCATTCCATTCCACCAATACATTTTCTTCAAGTCATTATACATTTTCGTACTACCCGGATGAATCGAGAAATAACCACTATGTGCTTCCTGTAGGATCTTTTGAATCAGTTCCTCATTCATCGGTACACAAATCCAATTTTTAAACATTAAACACCCATCAGAACCAATTTTGAAATCTGACTCTGTATTAACTTCACACTGCTTTCTCTTGGCTTGCAAATCTTAATCATCTTTCTGAGCTTCAGAAATCTCTTGTAAAAACTTCGGTTTTACTCTTAGCTCTGCTAGAATCGAACCATCATCTGACACTTTCAACTGAGTGTTCATAACTCTCAAAGCAAACAACAACTTTCTGCTCAAAGCATCAGCAACCACATTCGCTTTTCCCGGATGATAATCAATAACAAGCTCGTAATCTTTCAATAACTCCAACCATCTTCGCTGTCTTAAATTCAAGTCTTTTTGTGACATCAAGTACTTAAGACTTTTATGATCGGTATATACCCGGCTGTTTTCACCATACAAATAATGTCACCAAATTTTCAAAGCAAACACCACCACAGCCAATTCCAAATCGTGAGTAGGATAATTCCTCTCATGGGGTTTTAACTGCCTCGAAGCATATGCCACCACTTTTCCTTCTTGCATGAGCACACATCCCAAACCATTTAGAGAAGCATCACTATACACCACAAATTCTTTACCTGATTCGGGTTGTATCAACACTGGTGCTTCAATTAATAACTTTTTCAATTCTTCGAAACTCTGTTGACATTCTTCCATCCATTCAAATTTAACATCCTTTCAGAGTAGTCTAGTCATAGGAGCCGCAATTATAGAAAATCCATTTACAAACCGCCGATAATACCCAGCTAGCCCCAAGAAACTTCTAACTTCAGTTACATTTTTCGGTGGTTTCCAATCAACAATGGCTGAAATTTTACTAGGATCAACCCGTATACCACCACCTGAAACAATATGACCCAAAAATCCAACTTCCCGTAGCCAAAATTCACTTTTACTAAACTTAGCATACAGCTGTTTATCTCTCAAAGTTTGCAAAACTATCCTCAAATGCTCAGCATGCTCTGTATCATCTTTTGAATAAATTAAAATATCATCTATAAACACCACAACAAATTTGTTCAAATATGGCCGAAATATGCGATTCATTAAATCCATAAACACAGCAGGAGCATTTGTCAACCCGAATGGCATAACTAAAAATTCATAATGACCATACCTTGTTCTAAAAGCAGTTTTAGGTACATCCAACTCCTTTACCCGCAGTTGGTAATACCCAGATCTCAAGTCAATCTTTGAAAACCATGTCGCTCCTTTTAGCTGATCAAACAAATCATCAATTCTTGGCAACGGATACTTGTTTTTGATTGTCGCCTTGTTTAACTGGCGATAATCAACACACAACCTCATAGAACCATCCTTCTTTTTCACAAATAACACGGGAGCACCCCAAGGTGAAAAACTTGGTCTCACAAAACCTTTATTAGTCAACTCTTGCAACTGCGACTTTAATTCCTTCAACTCTGCTGGTGCCATTGTATACGGAGCAATCGAAATCGGAGCTGTTCCCGGTATCAAATCAATACCAAATTCTACTTCCCTGACTGGTGGCAAACCTGGCAATTCTTCTGGAAATACGTCCGCAAATTCACACACAACCGGCACTGATTCAACTTTCTTGTCAACTTCTTTTGTATTAATTACATACGCCAAATAAGCTTCATAACCCTTTCTCAGATATCTTTGAGCCGACATTGAAGAAATCACACTAGGCAATGCCTCTGATTTATCTGATTCAACCCGCAGAGTTTCACCATTTTCACACTTTAATTCTATAACCTTTTCTTTGCAATTTATTTTAGCATCATGTAATATCAACCAATCCATACCCAAAATAACATCAAACTCATCAAACAGCAACAACATCAAGTCGGCCGAAAAGTAATGATCCCAAATCATTAAAGGACATTTCTTACATACTTTATCAACAGTCACACATTTGCCTAACGGATTCGACACTCTAATCATAAATTCTGTATTCTCAACAGGTATATTCATACTAGACACCAATTTCATGCACACATATGAATGAGTAGAACCGGAATCAATCAAAGTAATAACATTAACATTATAGAGAGAAAATGTACCGGTAATCACATCAGGTGAGGAAGCATCTTCACGCGCTTTAATAGCATAAGTTCTAGCCGGAGCCCTTCCTTCAGGTCTAACCGGTGCATCCCTGGCTACATTCTTACTGCTTGCTTCGCTCCCATCTTTTCTTGGATATCTTCCTCTCGAATCCATCCCACTTGTTTTTGTATTCTGAAATTTTTCTTTTTCAGCTCTCTCTGGGAGTCTCTAATAAAATGATCCGGAGAACCACATCGAAAACATTCATTTGCTCTACACAGACCAAAATGATTTCTACCACACTGCTGGCACTCAGGTTTAACAAATCTCGAGTTCCCTACACTGGCTGCCGAAGTAGTCTGGGATTTAGGACCCACATTTTGCTTCTTATAATTCCCATATGATTGCCCAGCTGAAGCTTGGGAACGAGGATTCATATTCCTTGACTTTCCAGGTTGCTGTGAAAATGAACTACTCATCGGTCTTTTCTTCCAATTTCTAGTTTCAGCCTCTACCTTTTTCTTTTCTTTAAGTAATTCTTCGGCCTTACAAGCTCGATCAACCAATACTACCATTTCTTTTAATTCAAGAATTCCAACAAATACCTTGATGTCTTCGTTGAGCCCGTCTTCAAATCGTCGGCACATCTTGGCCTCTGTAGGAACATACTCTCTGGCATACTTACTTAATCGAACAAACTCTCTTTCATACTCTGTAACCGTCATATTACCTTGCTTCAGCTCAAGAAATTCTTTACGCTTCTGATCAATAAATCTTTCACTAATATATTTCTTCCGAAACTCTTCTTGAAAAAATTCCCAAGTTATTTTCTCTTTCGGTACCACCGAAATCAAAGTCTTCCACCAATTATAAGCTGAATCCCTCAAAAAAGATATAGCGCATTTTAAACATTCTTCAGGTGTACAAGATAATTCATCAAATACCCGGATAGAATTCTCAAGCCAGAACTCTGCTTTCTCGGCATCATCATCAATATTTGCTTTAAATTCTTCGGCCCCTTGCTTGCGAATTCTATCAACTGGAGTTCTGTGAAATTTCATCAGATCCATACCTTGAGGCATCGGGGGTACAGGTTGAGGAATTGGGGGAGGTGGGGGAGGTCGTACATTTGGGTTCGTACGAACGAACTCAGTGTACCATGCACTCATCATTTGGAGAAAGGCTTCTCGATCCCTTTCTCCTCCTCCCTGACCAACAATAGGAGGTGGATTTTCAGTCGGCGCTGCTCCTTCAGCCAGAGCTGGCGCATTACTCTCTACTTCATCTGCCACAACTGGATTGGGATCCATTTACTATAAAAAAATCATTTAAAAAGGTCAGAAGTCGTCACACTATCACAATTTATACATATGGCATGTATAGCAAAATCCATACATACAACACGTAGTTCGAGAACCAACTAAACCTGCTCTGATACTACTAAATGTAACGCCCCCACGTCCGAGACCGTCGTCGGAGTCGAGTATGAGGTGTTACTAAGCTTAATTTAACATATTTAGAACTTTGGATTATTTATTTCTACATTCGCAGCTTTTAAGCTACTTGCATCACAGTCACAAGAAAAATCATATCTCGAGTTACGAAACTCGAAATCAAGATCTGTAAATTTTCCCTGAATACAGACTCATATACCTATCTACTAATTTTTTTCTAGAATTTTTTGTTGGGCCATTTAGTACAGTTTATTAGTTAAAGTTACCCCTGTTTCAGGACTTGACTGGTCTGACCTCTGTTTACTACGAACCACATTTCTCTCTGTAAAAAACTCATATGAATATGATTTTTACTTCTCCTGAATCTAGACTCAATAAGTATTCTGATAATATAAAATAAACTACTTAATTATATCTTTACAATTTATGGTGAATTTCTAAAGTTGGAACAGGGGATTCAGAAACTGCTATGACCCTGTTTCACTAAAATTCTAATATCTTATAACATATAATTCCTTTTCTTGTTTCATTTATTTCATGTGAAACTAGACATAATAAGCTTCAATTTTATATGTATTCCATCACCAAATTCAATTTCTATGATTTTTAGTAAATTTTAAAACTCGCGTCAGTGTTGTTGCAGTATCCTGTTTATGGCAAATTTCATCCCTTTTGATGAGTTTTTATACACTAAGTATCTTATTAATTTTCCTTATCATCAAACATAATCTAAACTAACCATTTTCATAATTTATAGTTATCAAACATTTCCTCAACCATTCCATTACCATACCATAAGATCATTTACGCAAAATAGATATATTGCTATACATGCCATACTTAAATTTACAAGCCTTTACCAAAAGTCTTCCGGATAGTGTGACTGAGCCTTCGACCTATCCCGACTCCTGAGCTGGCTTGGCCAAAACTACAATGAGTAAGAAGGAGGGAGTAAGCATAAATGCTTAGTAAGTTCATATGCAAATAATAAGTAACATAACAAACAGTCATACCAATCAACATTAGCATGCATCACTAAAACACATGTCACATTTCTAATCATTTTTCATCATCTTATTACCTTATCGTGGTTGTATCAATACTCAACCCGAGGGTTAAATACATACCTGTTCAAAATATCCATTTCACATCACTTACCAATACGTCTCTTTACATCTCAAATATTCCTCCATTTGAGTAGAGCTTTACCCGTTGAACACATCGGAATATAATTCGGATACATGGATAACTTGCACATAAGTGCCATATATGCAATCAAGCAATCATGTAACCCGCCCATAAGCGAACTCGGGCTCAACTCAACGAGCTCGGGCGTTCGCATCCATAAGTGAACTCGGACTCAACTCAACGAGCTCGGATGCCTAGTTACATCTCACGAACTCGGACTCAACTCAACGAGTTCGGACATTCGCATCCATAAGTGAACTCGGACTCAACTCAACAAGTTCGGATGCTCAACCATCCTAGTGACATGTCACTTGTATCCTAATCTATTCCTAATGTTCAAACGGGCTTTTTCCTCGAACACTTATCCTTGCCGTCTTCCGTAGAATGCCGAAATCAATACTCGATAACAATTATATTTAACAAGTAGTTCACATAATTTACATATTATTTGAAATTAACCACAAAGCATACATTTCATAATAAAATTCAGCATAACATATAATTAACATCAATAACTTAAAAATAACCATTATGATACATTATTTACACATGAACTTACCTTGGTACTAAAATACAAGGATTTTGCAATCTAGTCCACAATCTTTTCTTTTCCTCGATTGAGGTCGATTCCACGTCTTTCTTGATTATGGAGCTTGGAAGCTTGAAACAAACCCTAGCTATGGAGAACCCTTGAAATTTCGGCCTAATGAAGAAGATGGACAAAAATTAGCTTTTAATTTTGTTTTTAATTCATTTTAATAACTAAATGACCAAAATACCCTTACTACTAAACTTTCCAAAAATTCCTTCCACGTCCTAATTTTGTCCATGAACTTAAAATTGGTAAAATTGCTATTTAAGACCTCCTAATTAATATTTCAAAGTAATTTTATACTAAAAACTTCTAGAATGCAAATTTTGCAACTTATTCAATTTAGTCCCTAACTTTAAATTAAACTCGTTATGCCCAAAATTTCTTCACGAAATCTTCACACAATTATGCATTCATATCATAAACCTCAAAATAATTATAAAATAATTATTTCTATCTCGGATTTGTGGTCACGAAACCACTATTTCGATTAGGCCCTAATTCGGGATAATACAATATAGGGTTGATAATTGTTCAAGAATCTTTCCACAACTATTTTGGCAAATTTCTGGTTTACATTCACCATTTGGCAGGAATTCCCGTTGTTTGGTCATTAAAGGGTTTTAAAAAACCCTTTTTGTCAACTAATGCGTGCTAACCCTAGGTTGGGAGACCTGAATTGTTTTTGGAAATTTCAAATTTAACTTCCCATGAATGTTTGGTCATTTTAAATCATGGTATATAGAGAAGAGGAACAAAAACCTTTAGCTGCCTTTCTTTTTTTCCTCCTCTTCCCCTCCTACAGTATCTCCACTCAAACTTACCGCTTTAAGACATTACCAACCTTCCGAGTGACTCTTCCTCAATCTTTTCCATCTTCTGTAACTTACGAAAACCTCACCATGTCCTAATTTAGGTCATTGTCAAGAGGAAGAAGAAGGGGCTGCCATGATTTGAGTTAGAGGGGTCAAGTTGGCTATGGGCCCTCTTCCTCGCGCGTGCATGGGTTATCCAACCTCAAAGCTATCATGCTAATTGAATTGTCATTTTACAAATGCACAGCTACTTGTGAGGCCATGTTCAAACATTTTTCATCTAGAGGAATCAGACTGCCCAATTTTGCCTATGATTTTGAAATCGTGGAAAGAAATTGCCAACTAAGTGATTCCCGTGATGATTTCATCCTTTCATTACACTTATTGGAGGCAGGCTTTTCTCTCCATTTACATCCTTTCTTCTGTAGGGTGCTAAATATCTAAGGAATTATGCCTTGTACCTAAACAGCTTAACGGTCTTTCTTGGAGAACCTTGATAGCTTATTTCATTGAGTGTAGTATACACTTGAGCATCCATTCCTAGACATGTTTCAACATTTTTACCTAGGGGATCTCAACTGGGATGGAATACTTTTGTACTCACAAAGACCGCGAGTCTATCATTCAAAGTTCCTCCTTAATTTCCACTTAGACCGCCATAAGTTTATTCGAGTGAAAAGGAGGCTTGAGGGTAACTTTGGCTTCCCTACAAGGTGATCTATCACTTATGAGTCTATTTGTCTTCAATGAAAGCCAATTGTCTTAGACCTATCTAGGTCATAGTATAACTGCTTAAGGTTGGGGCATCCTCTGAGGCTGGACAGACTCCTAACAATAAGGAACATTTTTCATTACTGTTTAGAAGAGAAAAGCCTTAATGGCTTTAGATTGGTGGACTTAGCATTGGGGGCAGACCCTCAAAGAGTCAAACAAGCTCGTGAAGCATGGCCTTATTGGGTCTTTGGTGAGTTGGCCCAGTCATTAATGAGGAAAAGAAGACAGTATTTCATCCCCAAGGTATACCTCTTTCGTACTTATCCCCCTGCATGCTTGAACCTAAGGGTATCTATTCTCACCATGTCCATATTAATCCTACTATTGACTTCTAGTTTGTCATTGTAGGCTATCCTTCCCCCCTTAACTTTTTCCAACATCCTCCTCACATAGATGTGGAGGAACTTATGAAAAATGGTCACCAAAGACTAGAATGAGACAAAGACTAGAATGAGAGTCCTCCAATGCTAAGGAAAAGAGCGAAGTTGGTTTAGGTCACCAAAGACCTGGGAAAGAACATTTAGTCTCAATGAGGGAATCCCTTATCTCTCCTTAGTCGCTTCCATCTTTCTCACTAGGCCAGGCACTTAAGCAACCCCTTCTCCATACCTATAAGTGTCTCAACCTGGGGCTTTAGTATGGGTTACTACTAGTTCCACTTCACCTATTTACCCGATCGGTACTATCAATTTTACTCTTTCTTAGGCGAGGTACAAACCTTCTTCCACTAGAGCAGGCATACTAGTAAAGATAAGTATCCCTTTTCTCCACTCTATATTTATCAAAAACAAGATAGGGTATTGTCTTTAAAACATAAAGGATTCGCTTACCCCTCTTCTTCTTCCGAAGGAATTAACAAGCCACCCTTGTTGAGTTAGCAAGCTCTTGCTCAACTATAGTTATAGAGTGGGAACTTATGGGTTGGGCTCTCCAATAGGCCTACAGAGAAGTTGAGGCCAATCGACCAATTTTGAAAGGACCATCCTTTTGAAAGAACAATCACTCGTCCAACTTCGTCAATCTTATGATGCTCTTATTCTCTAAAACCACAAACTTGCTCAACCCATCTCTGCGTGGGAAGCTAAATACGAAGCCTCAATGGCTCGAAAGTAAGACTTAGAGGAAAATGTTCATCATTTGGAGGCCTTAGAGAGATAACACCTCGCTGATAAGGAGAAAATACAAAAAGAGAGCAATGCGGCTGTGGAAAAATTTATGACAGACACCAACAATGCTATTGAGGCATAGTTGTCAGCTTTAATGTCCATCTTGATACTGCCCTTACAAATGGCTATGGGTCCTTCAGCTACACCACATAAACTTTAAACGCTTGTAGTCTCTCATCAAGACTGACCTTGGCTTCGATGTCCTAAATCCCAAAGGGACTGTAAGGAGGAAATTTCAAAAAAGAAAAAGGGTAAGAGTCTGGTGAACTCTTCTACGACCACAATTCAAACACATCTAACTCATGTTTCTTGAGTGGCACTGCCCCTGAGGATGAAACCTCCGACGATGCTTCCACCTCTTCAGCCCAAAGGGAAATTAACACTAGGGAAACGACTGGTCCGCCGATTGGGGATTTTACTTAATCATTTCTTGTACTTGGATTAATCTTCCTTAGGTAATGAAAACTCTCATCTTTTCCTTACTATTCGGCAATACACTCATTCATGTCACACTTACATTATTATAACAACTCTCAAGGGACTAAGCCAAACTATAACACGTATATAGAGGTTAGTCCCTAACTTCCTATGTTCAAAGGATTGACTAAACTGATGCTCTAATACCACTCAATTTTTGACATGCTCTACCTGACCCAATTGCTAGATCTGGGTACCAGATGCTATACCAAACTGAATGACTTAAATGGTACTTCTGTTTTGTATTTAATTACATACTTTAACAACTCAAAATTTTGAGAGTCTATATACTACAAAACTCGTACACATCTGGTGGTTAATCCTTATGTGTAACACCCCTTACCCGTGTCCGAGGCCAGGACAAGATATGAGGCATTACCAGACTTAAACATACATAATCACATAAAATCAACCATAAAATTTTGTCCAAATCAAAAACATTCGTACATATATATAACGTCCCTTAAACGGGATTACGAGGGCCTATACATGCATCAAAGATGATTCGGGACTAAACCGAAAACTTTAAAAACTTTTGGAAAAACTTAGAAAATTTCATCATGAAACAGGGTCACACGCCCCTGCGAGTAGGCCGTGTGGTCACACACGCCCGTGTGGCTTGGGACACGCTCGTGTCCTCAGCCCATGTAACTCTCTGTTTATGACGTCATCACCAAATTAGGGGCACACGGCCAAAGCACATGCCCATGTCCCAAGGCCATGTCCCTCACACGGCCGAGACACACGTCCGTGTCTTAGCCCGTGTGACCAATTCAAAGTTAAAGTACAAGATGCAGGGGACACACAGCTGGGCTACACGCCCATGGGGGCAGGCCGTGTGTCAAACATGGCTTAGACACACGCTCGTGTTTCTACCCGTGTGGACAAATACAAGGCTATTTTCCAAGCCATTTGCCACCCATAGTTGCACACATACACTTATACATCTCTTTAGCCATTAACATACTTAATTGAGAAATTATATATCCACAATCAAGGCTCAAGCATGGCATCCTCACAACAACACATGCATGCACATGACATTTCTCTTATTCAAGTCCAAACTTACCAAAACACATATAATAAATATATAATTGGTTTACCTCCAATTTATCCATTTATAGCATGATTATCAACATGCCAACAAATCTAATTTAAAATCTTCAAGAATTCATGCCTTATAACAAAATCCACGTCTTCAAAGCATTGGCACATACATGTATACAAAATTTGATTTACGAGCATTTAAGCCATATAAGCAAATTTGCATGGCTACCCACAACATCAATCTATTAACTATTACAAGCCAATACATTTGGCTAACTTATAAAGACATATTCACAAAGTGACTTAGTCCCTATACATGCCATAAACTTAAGAGGGTTGCATCCTTTTTTACCCAACGTGATAACTTGATAGTGTGATGACATCTCCGACAATCTCCAACCCGAGCTAGCAAAAATTAACCTATAAGAGATGGAAAATGGAGGGGAGTAAGCTATAACGATTAGTAAGTTCATATGAAAATAATATGAAATTTTATTAATATGCTTTTACCAAATTCTTACAACATGCTCTCAAGGTATCACAATTATAATTGCATATTAATCCACTATTTGATCAAATTCTAGTCAACCTGTCTACTCGAGTCATAGACACTAAATTATTTATATCAGGAGCTATGGAGCTCCAATTTAATATCCATTAATTTTCCCTGAAACTAGACTAACATATCTGCCTACCATAAAATTTTAAGAATTTTTGGTTTATCCAATTGGTACAGTTTATTCTTCAATGTTACCCCTTTTTTGTTGTTCGACAGTTTTGACCCCTCTTCGCTAACAATAATTATCTTCTCATATGGAGTTTTAATGATGTTCTCGTTTATTTATTTTGGAAATAGACTAATTAAAGAATCTAATAATATAAATTATAACCCATAAATATTTTTTTACAATTTTTGATGATTTTCCCAGTTCAGAACAGGGGATGCCAAAAACATTCTGACTCTGTCTCACGAAAATTCAAATATCTCATAATCTGATATTCTTTTTCTTATACTGTTTCCTCTATGTGAAACTAGGATCAATAAGATTTAATTCCATATTTTATTCAACCTCTAACTCACTTTATATTATTTTTGGTGCATTTTCAAAGTCGGATTGCTGCTTCTGTCCAAAACTGTTCTAGTATAAAATAATGATAACTAAGTCAATAACACTTTTACCAATTATTCCAACCATCATGGTATAAATATATATCTTACTCATTCATATCCTTACAAATAATGCATCATAAACCGAATTCACTTCACATGAGTTTTATGTACATACCTATACCACTCCTAATACGCTCACATACCTTCTCATTTTGAACGTACCCGTTGGATCATTCAGAATACCAAGGGTTACTTGGAAATCTCACACATATAGTATCGTTTCAATGCCATATCCCTATTATGGTCTTACATGAAATATCATATCGACGCCATGTCCCCAACATGGTCTTATACGAAATCACATACTGAGGTCATATCCCGGATATGGTCTCATATGAAATCTTAATAACCTTATTGTTTTGACATTTGTACCTTATTTAACTCTAAGATTCATTCGGGATTTCTCATTCATCGGAACTTCGTCATAATCATCATTGATAAATTTCATGGAAACAAATGTACAATTCATGCAATATCAAAATATAAACTACATAACATAAGGTAGTATCATTTACACATGAACTTACCTCGACACCAAGGTTATCAAAAAAGGACCTAACCATCAATTCCTCGTTTTTCCCCTGTTCTAAGTCCGAACCTCAATTTCCTCGATCTATAATGTCACATTATGTCTAATTATTAGTCACATTATTCAATGTGGTCCAAATATCATATTTTAGCAAAATTATATTTTTGCCCCTAAACTTTATCATAATTATAGTTTTACCTCTAGGCTCTTAAAATGAAATGCATTCAATTTATTTGTTACCCAAGCCTAGTCGAACCATTTTCAGAACTATAGCATCTCAAAATTTTCATTAAAACACACTCTTACTACACATTTTATAACTTTGTCAAAACGGTCCTTTTGAATGTTTTCACCGAAAATTACTTAACAGAAGATGTTTATCTAACACCCAACATTCATTTTCTACCATTAGACATCAAAACACATGCATGTCATTCACGGGTAAATTTTTAGACATGAGCCTTAGATTAAAATAATGGTAGAAATAGGTAAATCAAGTTACGGGAACTTCAAAAATATAAAGAACTTCGAAAACGGGGCTAGGGATCACTTACTATTGAGCTTGGAAGCTTGAAAAAAACCCTAGCCATGGCTTTCATGGGGGTTTCGGCTGGAGCAAGAAGATGGAGGCCAATTTTGGCTATTTTGGGCTTTTAATTCATTTATTTACTAGATTACCTAAATGCCCCCAACTTAAAAATTGTTCATTTCACCTATCTCATGCCCATTTTTATCTAACAAATGTCCAATGGTCCAATTACTATATAAAGACCTCTAATTTAAAGTCCATAGCAATTTGACACCTTTAACATCTAGAACTCACATTTTGCACTTTTATGATTTAGTCCTTTTGTCCAAATTAAGTGCCCAAACGTAAAAAAATTTAAACGAAAATTTCACGAATTCATTCCATGAAATCGTGGACCATAAAAATAAAATAAAAATAGATTTTATTATATAGAATTTATGGTCCCAAAACCACTGTTCTAACTAGGCCCAAAAATCAAGATGTTACATTTTGACCCTAATTCCAACATTTATTTAAAATTTTTGGACTTGCACTCAAATAAGAACATAATCATCTTAAAATCTAAGGGAAAGCCTCCATGGGTGCCCCTTTATATACATGAACAACTACAACGCACTACTTCTTTCGAAGGAAACTGGCTTGGTCTTTCTTGATGCCCATATATTTACCTAATCCTACATTCAAGGAACAACTTCATAAGTTCAAAAGAGCTTAATGAGATCTACAAATAGCTTCATAATCTACAGTTCTTGAAAAAATAAAGCATTTGGCTTAAAATCAAACTCCCTAGTTTTTATAAGGGAATTTTTTTGACTCAATTAGCAACACTAGTGCTTTCATTACCTTGAGCCACTCACTAGAAATATTCAACGTTTTTCAATAACTGCTAGAATGTTTTCTGAATCACCCTCTTTTTACCCTTGTTAGTTTGAAACATTTTTTGATTCACTCTCATCATCGTTTTCGTGGAATTCTCTACTAGTATATTGGTCTATGGACTTTCCCAAAGTAACCTCGTGATTATTGTCCCAATGAATTACTCTATGTTTATTTTCCCAATGGACTACCCTATTTTTACTTTCTTGATAGGCTATATTGGTCACCATGGCCGAGATACAGTTTTACACCTTTAACGTTTTGAAGGTGTCACCCCGAAGGACTTTACTGCCATCGCGATGTCGCCTTAGAGAGTCTACTGACCACTGTCGTAGTGTTTCTCTATGAAACCTTATAATTGTCAACATTGATTCATCTCGTATCTAACTTGATGCTCAAACACCAAAGTCTCCCTTGCACAAGGCCCGGAGCTTTGCACATCATGGTTTGCTTCCAGCAAACCCAAGTGGCAGAATCTAAATGAATTCCAATTTTCTCTATTCCTCCAACCATTCCTCTATTTTTCCGTTCCTAACCTTGATGCTCGAACACCATAGTATCCCCTTTGCAAGGTCTGGAGCTTCGTACAATTTGCTTCCAGCAAATCTCAGATGGTGGTATCGAATAGAATCACCCTTTTTCCCATTCTATTTTCATCTAATCACGTCAATCATTTTCCCCACACGAATCATATCAAACAAATTATCATTATATGTTTGACACACCAATTATTAATGAATAACATTCTATTATTAAATAATCAGTAAAAAAACAACAAACTTACACAGAAATTTGCACATGCACAACCTATTCTTTCTTCAAGTACATACGTAAGTGGTGCTAGTAAATCACAAAACATAATCTATCATCTAGAAGGTAAGGTATAGAAACTCACATTACTTTCTCATTCTTAATAGCTTAGTTTTTTCTAAACGCTAGAGCATCTTTTGTCTAATTCTCTCAACTTCTCTACTACTAGACTTTAATTCAAACTATTGTTGTGCCATGCAGAGCTGTCTTTAGCTAAATACTCCTATTCTTCAAAGCAACTAAAGAAGATGGTGTTATGGGAAACAAAATGTGTAAGAAAAATTAAGAAATAATGTTTTCACACTCACACATACCTATATATATATACTCATTTGGCACAATCTTCACCGACCGCCACATCCATTCATCCTTAATCATTTTGTTTCCCATTAGGGAACTAGCTAGTTCCATTCTAATAGAACCAAAATTGGGATCCAATTATTTGCAATTTTGCCTCTAAATTTTTCTAATCCTTCTAATTTAACCCTAAATTCTTTGAGTTTCGAGTTAATAGAAATAATCGGGTGTTACAATTTGCACCCAGTAATCCAGATGGTGAAATCTTAATGGAGTTCCAATTTCCCTATTCTTTCGTCCATTCTTCCATATCACCATCCTAAACTTGATGCTTAAACACTGCAGTGTCCCCTCTACAAGGGCTGGAGCTTCACACATCATGGGTGCACTTAGCATCACCGTATGACGGTATCTAACAGAATCACTACTTTTTCCCAATCCTAACTTTGCCTAACCCTTTGATATTTCCCACGTTATCATTATACAATATATACATTTCACTTACATACCAACATAGAGTACGTTATCCTTTTCAAAAATGATGTTCTAAATTTTACATGCATACTGAATTACCTGGCAAATACCATTTATCAAACAAATCTTATGAATGCTTGGCATACGAAATCAACAGGATTAATACATTATATCAGAATTACTCTAGCCACACAACATTACAAGGTTGGAGTATAGAAACTCACCTGATGCTTCTTCGCCTTATCAACTTAGCTATCTCGAACGCAAGAGCTTCCGTCCTCCTGGCAACTGAGCATGACAACCAAAATCACTAATTAAACTCAGTATTCATAGCTTAAAACTCGATTTTTTCCTGAATCATGCAAAATCCATAAAAAGGTTTTCTAGAAATTCTTATCTTCGTTGTATTAATCTAACTGTTACATATTGGATTTTTTACTTTTTTGACTCAACCCTTATGATCATCGCTCCATGCAAAGTTTCCCATAACCATATCTTTTTTGAAGAAACTAAGGAAGAAGATGTAGAAGAGGAGAAAATGAAATAGAATCGAGATGAATCCTCTCTTGGAAGTTACCACTCAGCTATTTATAGCCCTTCTCGCACAGTCTTCAACAGTGTAAAATTCATCCATTAACAATCATTTTGTCTCCCACTAAAGAACCAACTGGTTTGAATCCAGCCGAACCAACATTAGATTTCAACCAAGTCTAAATTATTTACTATCTTCTCTTGGCTTTCCAGTAGAGACCGCCAACTTATGACTTCTTTCAAAATATCCCCTTAATAATTTCTTAATTTTTGGACTTAGTGGAAACCGAGTGTGACAACTCTCCTACCCTAAAAAAATTTCTTCCTCGAAATTTCCTTTCACATCAGCCTCGGTGGTGGACTTAGAATGATTTTTTTTATTCTTACAAAATTTTAACTTGATTTCCTTCCCGTACATTCATGTTATTCCTGCTCTGCCCGATTGGTGAATCCTTCTACACCTAACGAAACATAAATATTGACTCGTTGATAGGTATCTGACCTTCTAAAGTCAGATACGCTTAAATCCTCATATTCTATTCACACTTTTAATTTAGCGGACAATCCAAGATTAACATCGTCTAACTGTTAACCCATTTGATTTTAATTGTGGATGGTACTCCATCCTTCCTAGATTGGTGTGCACGCTAACCTTGTCCATCTAATGGGTTAATCTTTACTTATTGTAGGGCGGCTAAGCTCGCCCATGAAATTTTTTTACTACTACCTTGGCGAGGTATCAAGGTTACCACTCGGATTTCAGAGTTCCACTCTAATGGTGACCAAAGTTTATTAGCCCTACTTGAAAAGGGCTGTCATTGGTCGATTGCATGACTCACTCAATTCAGTTGGTAGATATTCCTACCTTGAGAATCTTAAAGGATTCTTCCTTCTCCTGATGCCAACAGGTGGCTTACATATATTGATGGATTTGAACAGTTCCTTAGCACTTATTTAATTCTTTCATAACTTCTTACGCTCTCTTTTGGTTATAAATAACCTAAAACTCTATAGGAAATTTGTATGTCTACAGGCCTTTGGCTTGGCCAACCCATTCATTATCCCTCACTTTTTTTTCATATCTTTTTTTTTTCACTTAATTGCATCACTGAAGTACAGTTCCCCTACTACACCTAACGTTAAAATTTCAAAAATAAATCCCTTCTTCTCTGCTTTCTTTACCTGCCCACGGGCTAAATCTTTAATAGAAGGCGTAGGCAAGGTGATAGTTCCTGATTTACAGTAATACACCTACCGGATTTGATATGGTAGTCTATTGGTTACCTTGGAGAATCCATTTTCCCCACCTTACTTTTATTCTCGGCGTGGATCGAGGGAATGGTCATTTAGGCGACACTAATGATTACCTCATCCACCCTAGAGGAAATGTTTTATCGTAGGAGATTGTATGTCTCCATCTTTGGTCAACTTAAAACAAGGTAGGGTTCTACCCTAAGAACAGGGGAAGTTCTTTTCCTCAACTTTCCTGCTCCACCCCAGGGTCTGGCTCATTATGACTCTTATTGTAACACCATGGAGAAACCACGTTAGCATCACTTACCTACCTATCTTATCAACCCTGGTGTTACTTCTAAAAATTTACAAGGTGGTTAGATCCTTGCATGTCCTTTAAAGTGGAAATGAAATTAGGCGGGCTAAACTCAATAGGATCACCCATTTTGGCAAACTATGTTGCATACAGCTCCCTAGATTCATAAGAAGCTGTCCACTAGAGTTGGAGGTTTACCTATGCTTTCCCTACTTGGAGGTCTAAAATCGAACCCTCTATGGTTTTATAAAAGAAAAAGGGCTAGTGAGAGCCATACCTTGATGAAGAGGTGCACTTGCAAAATGGTGGGTCTCTAAGCCTTGAGGGATAATATTGTAGACACCAAGTCTGGCATCCAAGTGTACCATCCTCCTCAGTTCTCTCATCTATTCCCCATTTCAAAGATTAAGCATGATCGTTTCCACTCCTTTCAAAAGACATTTTTGGAAGGAGGCGAAGACTCTCTTAAGGCGGTAGTTCCCTCAGTGAATAATGACACTTTACCTTTTTGTTTCTCTTCTTTAATAAAATTTTGTTTTCTCTAGCACTTATATTTTCCAATCAATTTATCTATTTATCCTTACTTCATGTCTTTCTCTTTATTCGTTTACTTTTACTCTATTTTTTTCTCGCCATTTTAGGCCATCATATTTACAAACTCAGTACATAGCAACTTAATTAAATAAGGACTTGAGGGACTTAGCTAGATCATCATCATGCACATAATGGGTACTTTTCCCAATTACTACGTCTAAAGAACTAACTAAACCTTATACTGATACCACTAAATTTGTAACACCCTTACCTGACCTGTTCACCGACTCCGAGTATAAAGTTTCACAACTGAACTGGATGGATGTATAAACTTAGATCTTGCTATTTAAAATCAGACTGTATTACCTAGTTATTTTAAAAAATTCAATAAAGACACTAATTTTAATCCAAAGTTTCACTGTCTCACCTCCGGACTCTAAGGGATTTACATATTTACAATGTAATGGACCTCAAGGCAAAACCTCCCATAGTACCCCTTTCCTATGAGCTCGACACTGAATCAGTGTCAAATCCTTGAATTTCTCGAGTTCCTTAGTAGACAAGTCCTACAATCACAAGTCAAACCTTTATAAGTTTTGATGAACTTAGTAAGTTTCTTCATTACACGAAAATAGACTCCATCTTACAGGGGTTTAAATAGAAACTAAATGCAAATAAATTCTCTCATCGTTTTGGGAAATTTCTCTCAACCCGATCTGGTGGTTTCTGACTTGTCTCCAATCTTAAATGTTGATGGATACATCATTAAGTGATCTTTTCTTGAATTATCCTACCAACCCCTTTTAACCAATTCGTTAGTTACTTGGACGACTCATCGCATTTTGCGGACTTCACCCTTCTTTTACTTGGGTTCTTCCTTTCTTCCTTATTTTAGTTTGGATTCTTGTTTCCACGCTATATCTACAAGGTGGTCCATTATGCTTATCCTCCTAAAATTCATTGGGTATTTTCCCTATTGGTGGTCATTCTAAATCTATTTAGTCCATGGCAGACTCCTTATCTTACTGTAATCTTGAAGGACTTGCTGACATCCCATTTGCTGATAAACTATTGAGGTCTCTTACCACCCTGACAGATGAAGTCCCACTTGGGACAAATAATGGTTGGATTACTTCTTTATGATCCACCTTATTCAAGATACTACACTCGCAAGTGTGACATGTCCGATTATTGTGGATTGCTTAGACCTTCCGTACTCAACAACTATCATCAGAGAGACCATATATGTTCACGATTCCTCACTTATGTTGGTTCCCTATGAATCTAGCCATTTGGATGATACTTTCTCAATGGTTGTTCCCCTTGAAATTGAATAGTCTTGACAGACATATCTATCACCCGATGTAACCTTCTTTGTTAATGGGTTCTAACTAACCCCTCTTTTCCTTGTAGACCAATCGACATACTTTATGTTGAATCTATAGCTTACAGGATTTGTTTGAGAACCCTCTGGTAGTTCTTAATGGAGGATCCTTATCTATGGTCCTTAGTTAAACCATCTTTCGTTTGTATGTGCATACACCACTAGTGCGTCAATTCTAGTGACTACTTCTTATTGGGTCACCATGAAGGACTTTGCCGCCATCGTAGTGTCACCCCATAGAGCCTGCTAATCTCCGTTACGATGTTACTCTAGGGAACCTTATAACTATCAATATCAATTTATCTCGTATCCACCTTGATTCCCGAACACCAAAGTGTCCCTCCTTTTCCCCCCGGTGCAAGGCCTGAAGCTTTGTAAATCATGATTTGCTACCAATAATCCTAGATGATGGAATCTTAATAGAATTCCAATTTATCTATTCCTTCACCCTGTCCTTCATATTGCTATCCTAACCTTAATGCTTGATCACCGCAATATCCCCTCTATAAGGTCTGGAGCTTTATACATCACGGGTGCACTTAGCATCACCGTATGATGGTATCTAACAGAATCACCCCCTTTTCCCAATCCTAACTTTTTCTAATCCTTCGATATTTATCATGTTATCATTATACACTATATGCATTTCACTTACATACCAACATAGAGTACGTTATCCTTTTTAAACATGATATTCTAAATTCTACATGCATACTGAATTACCTGGTGAATACTATTTATCAAACAAATCTTATGAATGTTTGGCATACGAAATCAACAGGATTAATACATTATTTCAGAATTATGCCAGCCACATAGCATTCCAAGGTTAGAGTATAGAAACTCACCTGATGCTTCTTCACCCTATCAACTTAGCTATCTCAAATGCAAGAGCTTCCATCCTCCTGAAAACTGAGCATGATAACGAAAATCACGAATTAAACTTAGTATTCACAGCTTAAAACTCAATTTTTTCCCTAAATCATGCAAAATCCCTTAAAAGGTTTTCTATAAATTCTTATCTTCATTTTCTTAATCTAACTGTAACAGAGTGAATTAGAATCTTTCCAACTTACTAGATTTTCTACTTTTTCGACTCAACCCTCATGATCATCGCTCCATGCAAAGTTTCCCATAACCATCTCTTTTTCGAAGAAACTAAGGAAGAAGATGTAGAAGAGGAGAAAATGAAATAGAGTTGAGATGAATCCTCTCTTGGAAGTCACCTCTCAGCTATTTATAGCCTTTCTCGCACGGTCTTCAACTGTGTAAAATCCATCAATTGACAATCATTATGTCTCCCACTAAAGAACCAACTAGTTTGAATCTAACCAAACTGACATTGGATTTCAACCAAGTCTAAATAATTTACTATCTTCTCTTGGCTTTCCAGTAGAGACTGCCAACTTATGACTTCTTTCAATTTGCCCCCTCAAGAATTTTTTAATTTCTGGACTTAGTGGAAACCAAGTGTGACAGCTAATTTCAATTTGAATGGGGTAGTATTTGGGTTGATTGATTAATTTATTTATACTTAAATTAAATATGAAAAGTGCAAGTTTAGAATTTTTAAGCAAAGGCATACAATGGTAAAGGAAAATATTGTATATAAACTCATATGTTTCACATGTAAAAAATAATCAAGAACAAATTGACATTGTATATTTTTAATTATCTCTTAAATTTAATGGCATTATGTATTTTTTAAATAATATATTAAAGTTGATAATATTTATAATATCAACATTCCATTAAGTAAACAAAGATATTTTTTTATCTTTTTTTTTAAATTGGGGTGGGGAATAGAGTTTCTTGGGATCGAACTTGTAACACTTTATACTCGACCAGATCGTCGGGTTTGAGCTACGGAGTGTCACATTCATTACTAGAGTAACTCCTATAAAATTTAATTTGAATTCACATTAAAAAGCATGCTACCATAAGAATTATGTGCAAACAATACAATATATAATCATTTCGGGGTCTTATACGAGCTTATGAAAGCCTTAAAGCTGACCCGAGATTGAATCAGGACTAAATTGTGAAACATTCAAAATACAAGGTTGATGTCACCAAATAGTATGTCACGTCAGGACGTCAGGCAATTTGACATTGCGACGCCTCTTACTACATTGGCCTCGTTAAGATGATGGAGTTCCTCGTTTTGCCATGACATCAGAGGTTATTTCTCATCATGACATGGTACGTTTGACATCGTATGTCATATATTGTTTCTGCAAAATCTAAGACTCTTGACCTTCATTTTCATCCATTCAAAAAATGCACATATTCAATTCAACATCCAGCTAAACCATGCTAACTTCAACCACTCAAAACATATTTAACATTACCATGATACAAAAATATATTAAGCCTTAACATTTTCAAATAGGTTGTCTAGTATACTAAATATAGCCTTTGTCAACCATGCCAAATTCATCAAAATCAATTACGAATGTAGCATTATCACAAACATATAATTTACTTATGAGCATATAACAATACTATACAAATTTGATACTTGAGTTCATATAGACATAAAGATATACCCAAAGTGACTCAACTAGGTAAGTACATGCCAAACTCTTACAAAATAAAAAATACACCAACTTTATTGAGTCAGATTCAATTTCTGGATGCTAAGATGACCCCTCCTTGATCTACCGAGAATCTACTTTATTTGAACATGTAGAAAACACAATCGAGCACTGAGCAAATCGCTCAGTGGTAAATCTATGATTCAAGATATAATAAATATACATATACAACATGCACACTTTCAATTCCAAATCAAATCATACCATTTCATGTATAACATTTTCATTTACCTAATGGCACATACACAACCACTTTACATGCCAAACTAATGATTATACAAATAATTTTATCAAATTCTAAACCTTTTTATAGGCCTTTAGGTTCGTTTCATTCACTATGTATAATTACAATCACATTTTTTCACCTTTAGTATGCGTGTATAATCATATACATCCCATTTAATAATACATTTAACATCATTCTTGAGTCTATTGACTCATTAATACACATTCAGCCTAGGGTTCGTTTTCATTTCATTCAACATATTGAATTTTCATGACATATATCATATCACATATTGATTAAACAGTTCTTTTGTTTATAACTCTATTAACCAAGACAGACTCAAAACGGATATGTAGATTCGTCACCCTAGGTTGCCCGGCAACAATGACAATATAACAAAATATAATATCATCTTGGATTGCTCGAGAAAAATGGTTATCTCAATTCAATCAATTCTTCACCTCAGGTTTCCTAGAAATGATTACTCAATGCATAATATTTACCATCCCGGATTTCCCGGCAATGATGGTTTTATTCAATACTCTGACCCTGTGGCATGTCAACTATATCCGACTTGATTCAAACAACTAATAGAGTATTCCATTTCCAATACATTATATACAATTTAATAATCACATATCAATCAACATATCACAATTCCGTAACTTATATAACATCTCTCAATGCAATTCTATGTCAATTATAAAATATCAAGTAATTTCTAAGTTCTATACTGTACTCAATTTAGTCCTTATTTAGAATCAATCTCAAACACATTAAATCAGTTCAAATAATATTCAATAACTCACCTCAACAATAGATAATGAAAAATTATATGAAAGTGCAGCAATTAATTTAGTCCCAAATCATAAAAATACAAACTAGAAATCTTGAGCTACTCATCGACAACTTTAGATTTTTCTTTCCCTCTTAACGAATCCTGGCCGATGTTAGCTACGGATTAACATAAACATACAACATTATCAATATTCAGCCAATTCACAATAAATTATCAATTTATGCAAAATTTATAATTTATTCAATTTAGTTCCTAAAACTAGGACTAATCAACTTTCAATTTAAAGCTCCAAATTCAATTCTAATTTCACTATTACTCATTAGGAACCTCTTATTTTTCATTTCTATAGTGAACTTTACAATTTATTTAGTTTATTCCCTAATGCATGAGACTATCAATTAAGCTTTACAGTTTAGTCATTTTTCACATCTAAGCTTAAAATCTATCAATTTAATACCTAAAATTCAGGAAATCAACCATGAAAACTTTCTAAAACTTTAATAATTTTACAAATTAGTACATGGCTAGCTAAATCAAGCTCCCATAACATCAAAATCATAAAAATTACTAAATTATACATACCAAATTAGGATCGAATACTTTGAAGTTTTCCTTAAGTTTTCTTTCCCTTGTTTCGGTGCTTGGAAGAAGAAGATGATAACTTTCATCTTTTCCTCTCACTACTTCAATTATATGTATAGAATATTTACTTTGATTTAATTAACAAATTTTATTTAATCAATTTAATAGGCCCATAATTCTTACCGTCCACTAGCATGTATATTAGTATGGTCTAATTGCTATTTTAGACCATAGATTAATTGCAATTTAAGTCCTCAAAACTGTTGGACTTTACAATTTAGCCTTTGAACCTTAATTAATCACTAATTTGACTAAATTACTTATCCAAAATTCAATTCACCTATATAATAACTTCATAAATATTTTTTATTAAATATTTATAGGCACGATTTACAAAAACGGGATTTTGAAACCGAATTTTCCGACAACACTGGAAACCAAGTCATTACAGAATGCAAACTCTTACAACAATAACATAATACTCTTGTCACTAGGTTAAGAGGTTATTGGCAACCAAAGGTATTTTAACTAAAGTGACTTAAGAAAATGGGGATCAAAACAAACATCTTTAAACTTGGTTGACTATTTAGTTAGGGTGTATTCGATAAATCATTGAAAAATTTCATTTCATTGAAAATAAAACCTTTGAACAATTAATATTTTAAATGTTTTTGATAATCATTTTAATTTTTTACTTAATACAAAATTTTTAACAAAAAAGTGTTGAATAAGAAGTAGGTAGATAGCAGCTTATTACATAAGATAGAAAATATTATATTTATTTTATTTTATTAAAGATTTGAAATAATATAAAATAGTATATTAATAAAATTAAAATTAAAAATAATATTTTTAAAAACCAATATTTACTTTTATAAGCCAACATTAATATATTCCCAGTATATTATTTATTAATTTACCAAATAATTTTCTAATATAAATTCAACATTTATTAATTTTAGTAATAAAGATTAAGTATTTAATTTTTCAATAGTTAAATTTTCAGTTTATTAGACACACCACTCTACCTATTAATATAAATTTATGTGTCGCATGCGTTTTTGTAATTAATATACTTTATTTATTATAAAATTACATAGTTTTATAATTAAATAATTTTTACACATTATTTTTTATTTACTTAATAAATTATGAATAAATACTCAAAAAAATATAAATGAATTTTATATATCATTAACATCATTTTTTTTGACTAAATATATCATAAATAAAAATATATAAATTATTTTATGTTACTAAATATTGCTAATATTTATTTTTTTAATATTTCTATTGTAAAGTTTAAAACTAATATTTGATAAAAAATGATACTAGCAAAATACTAACCCTAAATCTATGAACTAAAGGGAACAACTTTTAATACAAATCTAAAAATTTAAAAAGCAAATCGCATGCAAAATTTTAAAATAATTTTTTTTTGAAAGAACTAAAACTGATTTTTCTTTTTTTAATTTATCAATTCAACCTATTCACAAAATATTTGATCCTATGATATCTACTGAATCTTACAGAACACCAAATCTCAATTGAACTATTTCAACCAGTGGATCAGATAGAATCATATTAACACCGTCCTAAACGATAAACCTTGGTCAATGACGGTATTTCTATTCAGACCGAATGATAGCAAGTAAACAACACATTTGAGCCAGAAAGATATTAGTAGTCTACAAACGAAAATTGAAATGCAGACTGGTAGAACTTTTGAGGCCAAAGGTAAGAAAATTAAATCTCATACTAGTTTAGAGTTTGAATCAACAAAATACAACAAAGTTTAACTACCAAGAAGCTGCACAATACCATCAATGAGTCCAGTTGGTAGCAAAAAACTGTGACCTCCTACTTGTAAGGAACATCATCTATCTTAAATTGCTCTTCAACCATTTCAAGAAACAAGAGTGTGATTTGTTACTTAAGCCAGTGCAAGAACAATCATTAATAAGGAAAAAGATTACAAGACGACCAAAGCAAGCAATTCATTCAGAGAAAAGGAAACCAAAATCCAAGCAAATAATGGCACAGTTAGACTAAATGAAATCAAGATGCGTACTGGGTTTAATCGTGTCATTGTGCTGCTGGCACTTCTCACAAGAGAACAGTCAAGTTGAAAGAGTAAAGAATGAAGAAGGATCTTGTTGTCCTTGCTGATAGGACACTGTCACATCATCTCAACTTGGCATCTTCCTACTATTGTTTTCTACTTGTCAACCTTTCATTTTGGTGATTTTCTGATGCCCCAAACAATCAAAACATTATACAGACACATTCAGAAACAGCACATGTAAAGCCAACTTTTCCGGGAAAATAAATCTCTCTAACAACAACTGAAACAACTGAAATTGAACTTTTCTATCAGTGTTGTTAAAATGAGCAAGCATCATTCTGTAAACTAATTTACAGCATAACACGTTAACAGTTGTATTACATCTACTTAGTTTCAAAGGGTACGTGTTAGGCAGAATGCCAGTGCGTCCAACCAGATTTAACAATGCCATTAAAACAAGAATATGGAGCAAAGGAACTCCCAGTTACTACTTAGCCTAAAATGCAAATCTTTACAATATAATGAGCTCAGGGCTCAAGAGCCGAGACCTGCTTACATACATGAAACCTCGACAAATTTCTATTTCAGCATGCAGTTTGAAAAAGTGTAATAAATCTTGGTGTGATATCATAATGAAACATTGGACTGCTCTTTCATTCAGATTAGCCATTCCCAATAACACAGAATTCAACAAGAAGTAAAAGAAACCAAAGTGAAGAAGTCAAAATCTCAAATGAATGGCGTCCTCTGCCTAACCTTAGCCTTCTCAGCATCAATGATAGATCCCCCACCAAATTAACAGCCTCCTCAAGCTTCCCATGTGCATTCACAACAACATAATCGAATCTCTTAACAAACTTCACCTCCTGTCTGGCGGTAGCAATCCTGACTAGCAATTCCTCCTTACTCTCAGTCTTCCTCTCAATCAGCCTCTCAACGAGCGCCAGCTCACTCTCAGCCACCAAAAATATGAACACCCCAGAATCTCCAAGTGTCTTCCTTAATGTTTCTGCCCCTTGAATATCTACTCTCAACACAATATCACACCCTTTTGCCATAAACTCTCTTATCTGCTTCTTAGGTATTCCTTTGTAATCACCATAAACTACAGCATACTCCACAAGCTCATCTTTTTCAACCATCGATAAAAACTCTTCCTTTGACACAAAATAGTAATCTTAGCCATCAACTTCACCAGGCCTAATTCCTCTACTCGTAGCAGTAACAACGAAATGAAGATTTTCTCTAACTTCTCTCAGTCTTTTGAAGACTGCATCTTTGCCTACCCCACTTGGACCACTTATAACAATGATTAAAGGGTTGGGGGCGCAGCAAATTCGGTCAGAGCTAAAAGAAGAGGCTAGAGAAGACTCCAAAGCACGAAGTAACTCTGGTTTAGAGACTTTGTCAAGGGAAGGAACGGAATAGAACTTTTGGGTATCAGCCATTTTGATGGTTGAAGTGTAAAAGAACGGCTTGGGATGTTGAAAAAGTAGGTTTGTTGGGGAGGAGAAGTGAAAGAGGTTTTGGGTGAAAGAAAGGAGAGAGTCTACGAAACATGAAAGAAGGATTTTGGTTTGGTTGAGATCCGATCGACAAGGTAGACGAGAAAGTCGAAAGAGGTTTCCATTGTCGTTGGGTTACTTTGGGAATTTTTAAGCATGGGTTTTGGGTTAAGGTAAAGGGACCTTCTGTTAAAGCCCAAAGCTTCCAATCAGGCCGATTCTTTGGACTATTTTTCAATTCCAGATCATCTTTCACTATTTGACTCGTGAAGTATATTGACTTTTTTATTTTGGTATTTAATTTTTTATAGTCCAATTTAGTATCTAAAATATTATTATGTTATAATTGAGTTTGCCGTCCTTGGCACGTTATTGTCTGTCAATCTGGTAAGGTGTTTAGGGTTTTATCGATTTCGTTTTTTGGTTCTTGTTTTGTGTAGGCGACGCTTCTTGGATGTGATCCTTTGCATATTGTAGACAGAAGGCATAGTTTGTGATAGTACCTACAAAGATGGAAAACGAACTGGCTCAACTTTCAATTAATGATGAAGATGAAGTTTTTCAAATACAACCAGATCTTAACAGAGAAGGAAGGGGGGAGATTTTCCAACTTGTGGGTTGTTTCTTAACCGCTAGTGTCATTCACTTTCCAGCAATGAGGAGTACTTTGGCTAATTTGTGGCATCCAATTTGTGGCGTTCAGATCCGATATCTAGGAGAAAAAAGGTGTCTGTTCCAATTTTTTCATATTATGGATTTGGAAAGGGTTATTAAGTGTTCTCCTTGGAACTTCAACAACCATTTGTTACTTCTTTATAAATTGGCTTGGGGAGAGGATCCACTACAAGTACCTTTAGTTATGACGCCGTTTTGGTTCAAATACATGATGTCCCCATTGGGTTATTTTCAGAGAGTTTGGCTGTTCAAATGGGGAATTTTTAGGGGTTTTTTGGAATATGATAGATCTAATCTGGGTAAGGAGAATAGGAATTTTATGAGGATTAGAGTCCAAATTGATGTAAGGCATCCTTTAAAAAGGAAGAAGCAGATTTCGTTTTCTAGGAGGTCATATGTCAATTTCAAATATGAGCGATTATCGTTATTTTGTTTTTTCTGTGGAAGATTGGGCTATAGCGATTCCTTTTGCGAAGCAAATATGGCACTTGGAGTGGAAGTAGCTAAAATGGGATGGGATTTGTCTTTACGAGCTTAGTCTCGAAGAGTGTTAGCAATGAACTGTATATGGCTAAGGGAGGATGGGGAGGGGAAAGTGGGAGACGGTGGGGGAAGTTATAAAGGAGGAGGGAGTGGGTATTGGAGGGTGGAAAATAAAAGAAGATGCGTAAAACTTGTGGACCCAGTTCTTGGATTCAATTTAGAAGGGGGATTATCAGATTCTAATCAAAGGGTGACGGATGTATTGTCAAAACAATTCCATGATTCCATGGAGCATGATTTGGAGGACCCAACACTTATAGGAAAGGAGGGGAAGAAAAGATCTAGAGTTGAATATGATAATTCCGCAGAAAATGATGATATCAGTAAGGTGCTGTCCAGAAATAGGAGAGTGGAGGAACACAATCTAATATTATCGACGGTTGCCAAAAGGCAAGCCGCCCGAACGCAATCAAAATTTTAAGTTGGAATGTTCGTGGTTTGGGGAGACCTCGAATAATCAGGAGACTTCGGCACTCGTTGAAGATTTTTAATCCCCATTTAGTCTTCTTTATGGAGACTAAACTTTGTAGTTTACAAATGGAGAGAGTTTGAAGAAGTTGTGGCTTTGAAAATGGAATTGAAGTTTATTCGAATGGAACGAGAAGAGGTTTGTGTATGGCATGGAGAAACGATATTGCGATCACTCTTAAAAGTTTTTCCAAGAGCCATATTGATGTGATCGTGGAAGACGCATAAATCAGTGGAAAGTGGCGATTTACGGGCTTTTATGGTACCGTTTATACTTGAGATACAGAAGACTCTTGGGCTGCACTGAAAACTCTTAAACACGATGAAGATACCCCTTGGTTTGTTTGCAAAGACTTTAATGAAATTATGTATGGCTTCGAAAGAAGTGAGGCTTACCTAGGGATGAAAGAAGAATGGAATTGTTTTGAAAAACGCTGGAGGAATGTCAACTAAATGAAATGGGTTTTTCAGGTAGGTGGTTTGCTTGGGAGAGGGGGAATCTACCTAAGACAAATATAAGAGAACAACTTGATCGGGGGGTTACTAATGCAAGTTGGATGGCTTTGTTTCCTGAAGCAATAGTTCAACATCTAGTTATCTTTTTCTGATCATTGTCCCCTATTGATTGAGGCTCATAAAAAAGAGGTCAAGATAAAAGGTGTTAATTTTAAATTTGAAGCATGGACTTTAAAAGACTCTTTTAATGAAGAAGTTAAATACCTTTGGGGAATGGCAATAGGGGATCTTTTGCAAAAGCTTGATTTTTTGAGAATAGGATTGAAAAAGTGGGCGGGATAGATACGAATGAATAGAAATTGGAAAAAGGAGATGTTAACAAAGAAATTATCAAAATTAGTAGAAGTTAAAAGGGATGAGAGGAATTTGGCTGACATGATTGACACAAAAATTTAGCTAAACTTTGAAATTGAAAAGGAAGAATATTATTGGGAACAGAGGGCTCGGTTAAACTGGTTGCAACTTGGCAATAGGAACACAGCTTTTTTTTCACAGTCATGCAACACAAAGGAGGAGGAAGAATTAGATTAAGAAGCTACAGAATGATAGTGGAGAGGTTATGGAAGATGTTCGAGAAATGGAGGGCATTACACGGGTGTATTTTGAGAATTTATTCAAAGCAGGGAGGACTACTTTTAATGAGCATTTTTTTTTGGGTATTAAATGATGTATCTCTGATGAAGATAATAGTAAGCTTTTAACGCCTTACAAGGGAGAGGAAATTAGGGGGGCTTTGTTTGAGATGGGGTCCACAAAGGCACCAGGGAAAGATGGATTTCCAGCCCTTTTTACCAAAGATGTTGGGATATCGTTGGGAGTGGTGTTGTTTCCTTTTGCCTAAATCATTTGAATGGAGAAATGAAGGTTAGTCCAATTAATGCAACCCAGATTGTGCTTATCCCAAAGATTATTAATCTTTCTCATCTGACTCATTTTTGGCCAATTAGTCTATGTTTTATAAAATTGTGGCAAAGGTGATAGCAAATAGATTTAGAGGAGTTATTGATAAATGTATTGATGAAGCACAGAGCACATTCGTGCCAGGGAGACTTATAACAGATAATGCACTAGTGGCCTATGAAATTTTACACTCGATAAAAGAAAAGAAAGGGGGAAGAAGGGATTTATGGAAGTCAAGTTAGATATAAGTAAGGCTTATGATAGAGTAGAATGGAATTTTATTCAAGAAATCATGAGTAGAATAGGATTTGCTCAAAAATGAATTGAATCTATTATGAAATGCATATCTAGTGTTTCTTATTCAACAGTAGTTAATGGTAATAAATGAGATATTTTCTATCCAACAACAGGACTTAAGCAAGGAGATCCATTAAGCCCATTTTTACTTTTGATATGTGGGGAAGGTCTATCAAGCCTAATGTGAATGGCTACTGGAGAAGGAGTTATAAAAGGTGTCAAAGCTAGTAGAAGTGGCCCTAGGGTGTCCCATTTACTTTTTGCTGATGACTGCATATTGTTTGAAGAAGCAACAAGAAGGGGAGTATGTACAATCAAGCAGATTTTGCGAGAGTATAAAAATAGCTCAGGTCAGTGCGTAAATTTTGAAAAATCATCAGTCTTTAAGGAAGTTAGACAGATAGTGGTCACCCAATTGGGAATTCAGAGCTCCAATGAATTAGAAAGGTATTTAGGGCTGCCAAGCTTAGTAGGGAGAAGGAAAAAAATAATCTTTTTAAGCATTGAAGGACAGACTAAAACAACATATTGATAATTGGGAGTATGAGATTAGTATCTCAAGGTGGAAAAGAGATACTTATCAAAGTAGTTTTACAAGGTGGAAAGGAGATACTTATCAAAGTAGTTTTACAAGCGATACCGACTTACTTAATGGCCTATTTTTTATTACCAAAGATATTATGTGATGAAATGGAAGGCATTGTAGCCAAGTTTTGGTGGCAAAAGGGGCGCAGGAAGAAAGGAATTCATTGGTGTTCTTGGAGAAATATGTGTTCTTTGAAAGAAGATAGAGGCATGGGTTTTCAAAATTTTTGCCAATTTAATGTTACGTTATTAGCTAAGCAGGGTTGGCACCTTATTAACAATCCGAGTTCATTATTAGCCAGAGTTCTTAAAACCAAATATTTTCCACAATCAAACTTTTTAAACTCATAGTTGGGTTGGTTACCTTCGTATACTTGGAAGAGCATCTGGGAAGCACGAGGGCTCATTCAGAATGGGCTGTGTTGGAAAGTTGGACGAGGGACTGAGATTGATGTCTAGACTGATTGTTGGATTCCTAGGTGTGAAGCCATTGGTAGGCCGAGAAGAGAGACAAACAGTGAAGTATTATTAGTTTCGAATTTAATCAATAGTACTAGCAGGACTTGGAAGCGAGATCTGATCAACAATACCTTTCAATCGGACATAGCGCAAAAATTTTTGAAGATTCCTTTAGCAGAGATAGAACATATAGACTTTCAGGTGTGGATGGAGGAACCTTCAGGGGAGTTCTCAGTAAGAAGCGCCTATAAACTATTACATTATTCTAGCTTGAATCCTAATATTTATTTATTACAGCCCGAAACAAAAAACTTCTATAGAAAACTATGGGATTTACAACTACCAAGTAAAATTAAGATACTAGTTTGGCGAATCTCCTGAAACTACATTCCTTCATTAGAAATCTAAGATTCAAGAAAGTAACAGAAAATGTTCGGTGTCCTCGGTGTAGACTCGAAGAGGAAGACAGTAGCCATATCTTTAGACTTTGTCCTGCAATCAGTGAAATATGGCATCTCATCAATCTCTCTTGGACTATAGTTCATAGAAATCAAAGTTTCTAGGAATGGCTAACCTAGGTTTTTGAAAGGAGTACAATGGAGCAATGTCGGTCCTTTTGCTGTGCGTTATGGTGCATATGGAATTCCTGAAATCAGCTCGTACATCAAAAGAAGAACATATCAGTTAGGGATTTAGCGAGGAAAGTCAGCAGTTACATAACAGAGCTGGATGGGATCCGAATGAAAACACTCACCTTTTCTACCAGAAGGGCCAACGGTCATACTGGGGCGACAGAGGGCATCACAGTTCAGTTTGATGCCGCTTTTGACAGAAGAAATGATAGATCGACCTCAAGTATAGTCGTTCGAGACCAGACGAGCGTTTTAAAAACCTCAAAGTCAGTTATACATAAGGATATCCCCACTCTATTCGCAGCAGAAGCCCTCGCAGGATTAGATGCCATTAAATTAGTAATAGAAATGGGGTTAACAATAGCAACAATAGAGGGGGATTCGAAAACAGTCATTCAAAAATGCCAATCGACAGACATGGACAAGTCGGTTCTTGGAGCGATTATTTATGACATACAGACTAGAAAATCCAAGGTTCAAGATGTCACTTTCCAGTTTATCCATAGATTGAAGAACATTGAAGCCTATAATCTAGCAAAAGAAGCGTTAGAGAGAAGGGAGGACTCATACCTGGTAGGGGAAATGACAATCCACAAAGCAGCAGACCTAGAGGCAAGATGGAGAGAATCTCTGGATTAAAGATGAATGGGAAAGGAGAAGAGAGTCGTTAAGGGTAGCAAAGTTTTTGATATTTTTGGGAATTGCTATCTGCAAAGGCGTGGTTATTGGGACATGAAAGGACGAGTAATGCATTAAATGGCCAGGCTGTTAGATGTGACTGGGAGATTTCCCTTTGATTTCCTTTTGTTTTATTCCATCATTTATTCTTTATTATTATTTTATCATCTTTGTTTCGAAATGGACTAGGTAATAGGGATGCCCAATTTAGGTTATTGTTTTGCTTGTATTGGCAGTCGGACCTGAGCCCAAATGTTAATTTGGGCATTGAATTTTATTCTATTAATAAAGAGCCCAGTTATATTATTCAAAAAAAAATATTCTGTTATGGTTTTTAGTTCATTTTTGTAACAGACGTTAAAATAAAATTGACTAACTAGATTATTTATTGGTTTTTTTAATTATTAATTTTCCTAAAAATATTGAATTTTCCCTAAACCATAGTCTATGTTCTTTTCACAAACATCGAGCAAGATAATTTATCACACGGTGTGTCTTTCTTTTCACCGTTCGGATTCCAAATGAAGGCTTGGAGCTCATTGAACCCTAAAACCAAATAATATGAGTTTTCTTCTTTGTGTTGATTTTTCCCTTTTTGATTTTCTTGTTTCGGTAACAAGCACTTGTTAGTTAGTGTTAGCAATTGAGGACTTGACAAAAATAAAGCATATAGAAAACTAGATTATGGTATCTTCTTCTTCTTCAAAGTGTAACCCATAATTTTTTAGTTTAAGAATTAAAAACATTAAATTATTTAATGGAATTAGTGGATTTTTCTTTTTGGTATTAGGATGATGATGAATAACAAAGATTTGATGGCGAAGAATTACCCAAATGAAGATGAAGAATTATCAAATGAGATAGTTTTGATGAAGGAGGATAAGATAAAAGATAAAGAAATACCCAAATGATTCTTAAAATTTTGTTAAAAAATTTAATTATTTTTTTACAATTTTTAGATTTTCAATATTTTTTTATATATTTATTTTTATATTTTTAAAATTTTATATCATTGTTGTTTGAACCAGACCAAACTAGTTGGTCAGACTAAGAATTGGTCTAGAAAATGACTTTGAATTAGTTAGATCGAGAATCGGTACAAACTGGTTGAACCAACTAAAAATCGATTGAATTAGGATTTTTAAAATTTTTCAATTTTTTTGAATTTTTAATAATTTTTTAATAAGACCGATTGGATTGGTCAAACCAGCGGACCGGTGGCCTGACCAGTTTGACCAATTATCCAGTTTAAAAAACATTGGTTTATATATATTTAATAAAAAAATTATATATTTTTATAAAAGAAAGATGTAGTTGGATTTGATTGGTCACCATTTTTTTAACTTACGTTAGTAAAATGGACTAAATACTACAACATAATGATACTTTAGGTACCAAATTGGACCAAAAAATATTTAACTATCATACAAGTAAAAAAGGTATACTTTAAGCGTTAAATCGTGAGTTAAGCTTTTCTTTTTGGCTTAATACTAATAAAAGCCCTCCAAATATTTTCAAAACATCAATTAATTTCATCTAAATCTTTTACACCCAATTAAGTCTTTCACTCTACAAAGTTCATCACTTAACCTTTTGTCTGTTAGATTTAATGAGTGACCATTAAATTCTAATGGTCTTGCTAACATGGCCATTAACTGTCGTTTAGTTAACTTTTGTAAATCTAATGTGGTGGCCCATGTCAATAATGATCATTGATATTACAGTACAACACGGAGAATTGAGCGAGTTGTTTAATGACTTGAAATTTTTAATATTGAATTTCATGAAAATTTGATAATATAATGTAAGGTTTAAAAAGAAATACTTTTTTGGGTGGTGAATTTAATATTTGAAATTCTAATTCTAGAGTAGAGTACTTATTGTTGTCGTTTTTTTAGCTAATGGGTCTAGATTGAGCTTGGATTAAATTGTAAAGTGATACGGCCAAGATCCGAGACTCACCAAGAGCTGACAAGGAACCTTTGGAGCTGTCCTTAGGGTCTATAACTCGAGCTTGAGCCAAGAGCTTCAAGGAGGCTATTTCGGCTCTAGTTGATCAAGTGTGGGGTGAAACCATTGTGGGGCACATCGAACGCTCTTGGACAAGTTCCACAAGAATGCCTTGCAACCTCCTATGAGACGATCTAGCTCATTCGTAGCTCATTAAGCTCGATTCTATCTCTTTTAATTTATGCATTTTCAGTTGCTGGAATAAGTAATTGATGCGTTTAGTTAATTTAGTTAATTTAGCTCAAGATAATAAATATGTTATAATCTGAACATGTTAAATGTGTCTTTGTTTAATACATGTTTAATAGTTGTTTTTTTAATGTATCTAAGTTTGAGAAAAATTAATTATATGATTCAATTAATTTGCCTTAGCCGCATTTAAGTTATCATAGCAGCCAAATTTAATTTGTCTTAGCTGACTTTAAACTTGTTTCAGCCACATGCATGGATAGTTGAATATGGGTAAGCTGATGATTTCTCTTCTCCAAGCATCCCTTTGTGAACACCAAGAGCCAAAGGTGAGCTGCTGTTTTCTCTTCTCCAAATTGCCCTATTGTGGACATCAACAGCCCAAGTGCTTTCACACTTGCTGGAAGTTCCTTTCACACTTGTTGTCTATTTGGTTTTGAGTATTCACACACAAAGGCTACTTAAATTCATTTGTTCACACTTAAAGGCCATTGAAGTGCCCCAAGCTGACATTTAAGAGCTCAAGACTAATCAGCTCATCAAGCCAATTCATTAAATCATGTACACACCTCTTGGTCGAACCTAAGCAAGTCCATTCAACTCATCATGACTTCAATTAAGCCAAGTTGACCTTGGAAGCTTCAAGGGACGTTCTAGGAAGCTTCATTGAAATTTTAGCTCAATTAAGCTGAACACAAGCTGTCCATTTAGTTAAGTAAGTGTCCATTCGGCTAGCCTATGTATTGAGCTATAAATATGAAGCTCATTAGTTGTAATTCAGACTTTTGATATTTTGATGAATATTGTTATCTTTTTGAGTTTAATTCAACTCTCAATTCTCATTTAAGACTTAAGCTGACTTATCTAGCTTACTAGTGGCGTCTACCTTGATTCTTTGTGAACTTATCACTCATCGAGTGTGGCATTCAACCCTTCAGACCTCTGGTTCCTATCTTTTAATAGATTGCTGGTCAAGGTTCATTCTATCACTTTTCTATCAACTTAAGTGCCTTATAAGTCTCGGGTCAATACTCACTTATAGTATTTGTGACAGCCCAAAATTAACCCTAGTCGGGAAGTGGTTTCGGGACCGCTAAACCGAGTCACCGAAAGGTTTGAATGTGATGTTTATTGTCTAGAATATGTAATCATGAATGTGTGAAAATTTCAAGCTTCGATTTAGTCGATTGCATGTGAATTTAGTCAATAGGACTTATATGAGAAAATTTTAAAATGTGATAGGTCAATGCATGAGGACCTATTAGTGCATGTGGAAGAAAAAGGGGACTTGCATGTCAAATTCCCTCTCCCTAATATGTAGTGGCCGGCCATGCTATGGGTGGAAACATGTCACCAACATGTTGTGTTAGTGATGTATGGTAAGGAAAATAAAATAATAAGCATGATAATTAAATAATGAAAGGAAGGGTGATGGAAAAAAAAATAACATGGTCTCACCCCCTTGTTGCCGTGAATTGAAGAAAGAAAAAAAAAGTGTTCATTCTTGAACATCCTTGGCCGAATAGAGGAAAGAAAGGAAGGGGAAAAAGCTTGAGAAAATCGGCTATGGTGGTTTGCTAGACTAAGGTATGTTTGATATTATTCTTTGAGATTCATGTATATTTTAAGTTGTAAGTGAAAATCTACCTAGCCATGGTTCAAATTTTGTTAATTGATGGAGATGATATTCGGCCATGAATGTTACATTCTTGGTTGGTATTTTGATGTCTTTGGTGATGAGGTATGAAGATGGTTGATTTTGAGTGTTTAATAAAAAGGATGCATGAATTATTGTTAAATAATGGTCGAATGTAGCATGATTAAAGATGTGAATAAATTGAAGTTAAGGAGGTTGTCAATGAAAAATATGAGTTGGATGAGGCTTAAAGAATAAAAATCTAGGTGACTAGAGGTCAAGGACATTCGGTCATAGGCTTGTATGCTAGCAAAATCGGCCAAGTGATTATGTGGTGGAAATTAAGTGTTAAATGGAATGAAAATGATATTATATGGGGGTATGTATATTCGGCCATATGAGTAAATATATAGATGATGTTAAATTTGATTATGTATAATGGGCATTAAGATGTGGAACTTAAGAAATTAGAAGTAAATGAACTTGATAGTATTTAAGAGATAGAGGTGATAGATTAATGTTGCACATTCGGCTATGGTTAGGCATGTTGATGATCTTATCTTGATTTAGATAATTAGGCATAAAAGGGTGGCAAAGGGGATGAAATTGTCGAATGATTAGTTGGGTAACAAAAGAAGCATTCGGCCATCCCTTGAGAGCTTGTGTGATGTTGGGTTTAAAATTAGCAAAGGTAACTTACCTAATGAATGTGCATGGGTGATTAGATTTTGATGATATGGTAGTTGCATGAGGTTATTAGCCGAATATACTAACATACATATACATGTGAAATTGGATTGTAAATATTTGGCAAGGTGGTTAAACTAGTTAAATTATTGATTAAGCTCAAGGAGTTAAAGGAGGTGAATCGAGCAAAGGCAAAGAAAAGGTCATCGAGTAGCCGAGTTGGAACCGTCTTACCCAACACGAGGTAAGTCATTAAGCATGTAGTTGGTATTATTTCAAATGGTCATAATGTTTATGTTTTGATGCTGAATGGAATGAATAAATATACATATATATATTTGCATGTACGTATGTGATGATGGAATTATTGAATGAAAAGAAAAGAGGTAAGATGTACTGAGTTGTTGATCTCGGCACTAAACGTGCGGGTATAACCATTTATGACCATGAGATTGGCGCTAAGTGTGCGGGATTGAATTGTACAGCACTAAGTGTGCGATTTGACTATGTTGCACTAAGTGTGCGAAATGAATATGATGCACTAAGTGTGCGAATTGACCATGCGGCACTAAGTGTGCGAGTTCGACTATGTAGCACTAAGTGTGCGATTTGATTACGTAGCACTAAGTGTGCGAGTTGATTATATAGCACTGAGTGTGCGGACTCAATATACATTCGTGAATCATTATGGACACTATGTGTGCGACACCATTGAGTCGATCGCGGACAGCGGATCGGGTAAGTGTCTTGAGTACATGGCCAATAGGTGCTATGCTTATACTTGGTGTTGAGCTCGGTAAGTTTGAACCTATGTGACAAATATACTTGAAGTCACGTACATAAAATTTATCGTAGGATGGGTGAAAGGCCGTTTAGTCGTTTGATTGTAACGAAAATAAATTGATTTATGAAAATGCCTCAATGTCCTATTGATGAGTATATGGAATGTGAATGCATGAATTGATATGAAACTGAATCGATAGGTTGGAGGAACTATGGTATGGTTCGGTATGGATGGAGTAAATTGTCTCGTTCCATTTTGTTTCCTCTTGTGATAATGTTATTGATGGATGGTAGTGCATTGCTTATGACTTACTGAGTTATAAACTCACTCGGTGTTTCCTTGTCACCCATTATAGGTTGCTTGGACTCATCTATTTTTGCGGGGTCAGGCCGTCATCGAAGTCATCACACCGGATAGCAAGTTTTGGTACCTTCTTCTTAGTTGGCTTAGAAGAACATTTTGGCATGTATAAGCTATTACGTTGTGTTTGAACTTTGGCATGTAAACTTTAAGCCATGCGAAAATGGCACGAAGGTTCGATTGAGTTGGATCAAGGGTAGGCATGAAATGGACCTAGTTACTTTCGTAACAGATGCTGGCAGCAGCAGTGTCATGAGATTGAAAAATCACTAAAAATAGTAGGAGTGGAATTAATTGATGAATAAATTATGTAATCGAAGCTCGATGAGTCTGTTTTCATGAGGAAGTAACGAAAAGATCATATGGGTAGTATATTAAGAGATAATCAGATTTTTGTGGGACAGGGCCAGAACGGTTTCTGGATTCCCTGCTCCGACTTTGGAAATTCATAATAAATTAACCAGAGATAATTAGGGGTCGTACCATATATATACAGATTCCTCTCTGAGTCTAGTTTTCAGAGAAACAAACGGCATCAGTATTGAAGCCCCGTGCAGGGAGATATCCAATTCGTAATGGGAAAAAGTCAGTGTAGTCGACCCCTGCAACATGGGAGACTTTGACTAATAAACTGTACTAATTGGCCCAACCAAAAATTCTAGAAAAAAATAAATAGATGGGCACATGAGTCTAGTTTCTGGGAAAAATCACGAAACTGATTTTCGAGTTACGAAACTCAAGATATGATTTTTAAAACGACTAGTACACAGATTGGGCAGTGTCTGGAAAATAAATTTTATAAGGGGTTAAAGCCAGTTAACACTTCGTGTTCGACTCCGGTGTCGGTTTCGGGTTCGGGGTGTTACATTTGATTGGTATCAGAGCTATGGTTTAGTCGGTTCTAGGACTACCATAGCGCGTATGAGTCTAGCTATACATGCCGAATATTAATGTTTAAATGTGTGATGACTTCTGACGGTTGAAATGTTTTTGTTTTGATTTGTAAATGGACCCCGGTGAAGAAAGAACCCTAGCGGATGACGTTGAGAGCGTAGCGGCTGCTCCTGCACAAGGGACGCCGCGACGCCGCCTGTTGAACCTCAGTCATCTGCGAATAATCAAGGTGAGGGGGCTAAACAAGCCTTCTTTACCATGATGAATGAGTGGGTCGCGCAATATGCCCGAACCAACCCGGCTGTCCAACAATTCCCAAATTTGAATAATCCACCCCAAGAGCCTGTAATGCCATCAGTCGCTGATCCTGTGAGGCTGAGTAAGCCACCTGTAGACTTGATTAGGAAGCGTGGGGCCGAGGAGTTCAAGGCCATAGTAACTGATGATGCCGAAAGGGCCGAGTTCTGGCTTGATAACACCATTCGGGTGTTCGATGAATTGTCATGCACACCTGACGAATGTCTAAAATGTGCTGTATCTTTGTTGCGAGACTCAGCCTACTATTGGTGGAGGACCTTGATTTCCATAGTCCCGAACGAGCAAGTAACTTGGGACTTCTTACAAACGGAATTCCGAAAGAAATTTATTAGCCAACGGTTCATTGATCAGAAGCGTAAGGAGTTCTTGGAACTCAAGTAAGGCCGTATGACTGTATCTGAATACGAACATGAATTCGTAAGACTCAGTAGGTATGCCCGGGAGTGTGTAGCTGATGAGGTTGCTATGTGCAAAAGGTTCGAGGAAGGATTGAATAAAGATTTAAAGCTACTAATGGGTATTTTGGAAATAAAAGAATTCGTAACACTAGTTGAACGAGCCTGCAAGGCGGAAGAACTTGGAAAGGAGAAGAGGAAGGCTGAATTCGAAGCTAGAGATTATCGTAAAAGATCGACGGGTAAAGCTCCGTTCTCAGCTGTAAAGAAGTTCAGGGAGGACATTAATAAGTCGAGGGCGACTGCGGGAATTTCCATCAGGGCAAGACCATCGATGGGCTCCCGAGCTACTTCGGTAGCTAGTGTCGGCAATAATCGTCACGAGAAACCTGAATGTCCCCAATGTGGGAGACGACAC